>NW_025955367.1:0-34704 GCF_022376445.1 Fomitopsis serialis | reverse complement strand
TTACCCATCCTGGGATTAGACAGCCCGTTCCACGACACGTCTACGCGCGAGTTGTCGGTCTGGGCGCACAGCTGCAAGCACCCCGACAAGTTGGCTCTGATACCGATCACGTCCGCCGCGAGCGGGCGCATACGCTCCACGACGGCGCGCAGCTTCGCAAGGGGTGGGAGAATAATATGCACCTTGATACCGAACATCCAGTTCACCGACATCAGCGGGAGATGCAGGCGCAGTGACGGACCTCAGGCTCAGGGCACATCGGCTCCTTGAGCCGGCCCACGTCTTGAAGTTTCAGGACTTCGATGCGGACGTCGTGCGCAATCCGGACGTACCGGCCCATCCGTGTCGTCGTCGCGATCTCGAACGTCAGGACCGCAACCTCGTCCTTCTTCGCAAGCCTGTTTCGTCAACCAGCATGAGCATTCAAGCAGACACACAAAATCACGGAACAGTCCGCTCCTGGAAGCGCGCCCGGGAGAAACTTGGGGATCACTCGGGGATGGGAGGGCTACGCACTTCATAACCACCTCCGCATCTGCCGCAAGCGCAGCCTGCTGACCCGACGGTGCCGCTGCTGACCTGAGCGCGGCCGTCATTGCCTCCGTGGAGAGCGACAAATAGATCTCGTTGTTCGCGTTCGACTGTATGCGGTAGTCTGTGAACAGGGAGTGACCTTGATCTGCCTGCGAGCCTGGTGCTATCACCGGTGTGTGAGCGGCGTACGACGCGGGCCACTTACGACCACACTTGGACGCCGCCCTCGCCCGCCTCATTGTTGCAGATGATGTGCATCTCGTTCTCGCTAAACTTGATGATGCAGCGCTTCTGCAATTTCTCTACTGCCTGGCTGATTTCTAGCAGCGTTCACAATTCAGCATTCACCCAAGTAGTGAGTTACAAAGTCGTCACGTACTATAGAAAGTGTTGACATGCTCGATGTTTGCGCGAAAGCGCATCGCTGTGTCTTGGAGTTTCGAGCAAGTTTCAAGTTCGAAGACAAAGACATACAGCGCAAAGGCAGCACGACCGGTGTGACGAACGCGATCACATGATCGCGTCACGTCCGTGTTACTCACATGCCTGCCCATGGTCCCCTCAAAGCCTCAAGTCCGCTACCAGCTCTAAAGAGCTTCAGCTGATGTACATATGCTCGCGGATGAATATGAAAGCGATCCCAAGCGATAACATACACACACAGCACAGATAGCAGTCCCGCACACAGTACGAGCGACCAATGTCCCATCACATCCCTCTCCACTAGACACGGAAAAGACACTAAGCGACCCCTCAGTCATCCTTCGCCTATCATCACTACTCTGGTGGCGGAGCCCACTTGGCCTCGGCGACGTCGGCGCTTGCTGTGTGGCGAACGTGCTCCCTGGTATGGGCGAGCGGGGGAAGCCCGCGCTCACAGGGTTCGGTGTCGGCGGGAAGTGTGAGTAGAACCCGCTTTGCGCGGTGCCAGGTGTGGGCGGCACCGACAGGGTCCCACCGTATGGCGACCCAACAGTCGCCGCCGTCGGGAATGATGGCGGATGCGGAGAGCGTCGACCTTGAGGCGGAGCAGTCATTGGGGCAGGCCCGAAAGACGGTGAGTTCAGTCCAAAGCCCAGGCCGGAAGACGATCTGCGGTCGATAGGCGGGGCACTCGGCAGGGGGCTCGTAATGCTTGCGGCGTACGGCGACGATGGATATCCTGCGAATTGAGGGCTAGGGAAAGCGCCCGAGACCGGCGTCCCAGCGTAACTCGAGTATGCACTTCCGCCGCCGTCGGCCCAGCTCTGTCGGTTGCCACGCAGCCGGAGGTCGGCGCTGCCAAGACGTTTGCGTATGCCGACGCCGACCCCGCTTGCCTCTGCGGCGACAATCCCTTGTGACTTGTCGACGCCTGAGACGGCCTCGACTGCGCGATCGGTAATGCGCACAGCATATCCCATGCAAACAAAGATGCCACCGATAACGCCGACACACCTTATCATTCGTCAGACAGATTTGCTATGAGAAGATACGAAAGCGAACCTAATCAAGAGCTGGATAAGCGTGGTTGTGCGTTGGTGTATGGTAAGGGCAAGGGGTTCCAAGTCAAATTTGAAGAAGATACCCGGAGTACCATGGTGACTGTCCAACTTGCGAGTGTAGTGGGTAACGCTGTACTGATGAGTATACAGAGGTGCTGATCGCGCCGCAATGTACGTCGTCGGTACAACATGGAGGTAATACTGATACGCCATGAATGCTTCGCGAACTGTCAGTCAGGCGAAGCAGGACAAATATAGATGAGCTGCTCACGATCGTAGGCCACTTCGAAGGAATTATCGAGAGGTTGCGTGATCTCTGGGAAATAGGGTCCAAAGGAGAACTCGGTGATGACATGGGACAGATTCAACTATCTACACCTCAGTTCACTGGAATGGAAGGTAATAATTGACATACGATTGTGGTCAACATGTTCCCTGGTTGCATAGCCGTGTCCGATGGTTGTGACGTGTAGGTTTGCTGGGTCACAAATGCGAGAATTAGTTTCCCACTGCGGAGACAAGCATAGAATGCAAGACGCCACGCCTCAGGCCTAACTAAGGGCCACAGAACGGGATATGACAAAGTGGCTGTAACCCCGGCAACAGTCCATAACCCGTCAATGTATTAGACAGTGTCCGTCCACTCCATCAGCCACTCGTTACTGTCCTTGAGATGCCTCTTGTGATCGGAGCAACCTGCGTTATGGGACATAGGAGGGGTCACTCACCGGTCACTTTCTTAGCAGTGATTGTTCCATAAATCCTGCATGCACTGCCGTCTTTCTGATAGTTGTACGTTGGACGATACTGGTTGTTGCTCTTTCGGAATAATGTCGAGAACAATCCGCGGGACTTCCGAGACTGCGCAACTGCTTGCTGAGCCGAAAGCATGGCGGCGTGTTCATTCAGCGAAGTCGCCTGACCGATGTCGAATTTCGTCCCGTCTCGACGAAAGCGACTGCTCAGGTAGAGTCGATCACCGACAGCGTCCCGGAGGTCCACACTGAGACTATTTGCTCATAAACACCACCCTAACAATGGACCACAATTGATGGGACTTACAGCGACAAGGCATATTGACCACCATATCCACATTGATGTTCATGTTATTTCCCGCTTCCTTGTCCACACTGAATTCGTAATCGGCCAGCCCCATATATATTCACCGATGTCATTCAAGACGAGTAGAAGTGCTAGGAGCCAACAAAGACAGTGAGGAACCCGCGGGATTCCGAGCGTGCCTTGTAGGTAGATGGCAGTTTCGGGAACGCGTCGAATTGAGCGAGTGGTGCCGGGACGATGTCATCGAGTTTCTCAAGGAGAGTGGGTGAGCCTGGGCGATCCGTGGAGGACATGTTGGCGCTCCTGCTCGCGCAGATTGTTTGCAGTCGGCTAGCCTGCCAGCACAACGGAGCGGGCAATGGGCAGCGGTGTAGAGTCGGTGGCAGAGCACAAAACTCTGTAACGGCGACGTGTCCATGTCGGTCACGTGCACATCTGCTGCTTGTGTTTCGCCGGCGCTTGTGTCCTTCCTTTGACCTCTCCTCCATCCAAATTGATCTGATAAATCGAATTCGAACACATTCCCCACGGCTTCAAGGTGATTTATCCTGCTACGCTGTGGTCTAGATGAGACCACCTATCCTTACATACTTTGTTGGACGCTTCAGCATCACAATTAAGCAGTCTCTCAAGAACAGTGCCGCTTTACTAAAGTAAGTCACGCTTGTTTGCTGTGCTAGACCTTCTGGTGACGATCTGTTCGTTCTGCGACATCGAAGAAGCCATGTCGATGGACAGCGATCTGTTGCATGATTTGAAGGTCTCGAATCGGAGGTGCCCCTACCATTGCCTACCACGGTCTCTAGTAGATCGCTGCAACCTCGTAGAGCAGGGTCGGCGCGTTCTGGTTCAGGCTCTAGGTCGACTACGCATTCTGCCACTCAGTCGCGTGCTACCTCTCAGGTTCGCTCGCAGCCCGTCCGGAAAGTGACGTGCAAGCGGAGCCTCTGCGTAACGCCGAAACTACAGGGCCTGTATCTGCGTCTGTCAGGTTGTCTTCACCGCCTACCGGCCTAGTGGCGAAGCTGGAGAAGGACCCCGAAAGCGGCGCAAAGTCGAGGAACCATCGAGCAGCCCTGTAGACCGATCTCAGCGATCGAATGACCCTGCAGAGGCAGCTGCAATAAATCTAGACACAGACGACACAATGATCACTCAATCAGAGTTAGAAGCCAGGGCGGAACCACACAGCGTCCATGGCGATGCTAGTAGCACAAGCTTCCAGGGGCTGGCGATGCACAGAGTCAACGAGACGTTCTCGGTGCAAGTGAGCCGCTTCTCAACAGCACTTCGTCTGCCGTCGTCATGTCGGACGCCTACTCAAGCTCTGTCGACCCATACGGCCCCGCAGTGGAGGCCGAGTCCAGTGGAATGGCGCAGCAGCGCAACGCGTCATTGATGTGGACGCGTTCATGGTTGACCTTCCCATCGCCGGACCCTCTTCGGCCGCCATGGACCCCGGACCAAGCAGCAGTCAGAGCCACGGCACTCGTGCCACCCCCACTCTGCAGTCGTCAGGCGCGAGCAAGCACCCAGCTCCGCCTCTCGAGTCGACGAGCCACTCTCTGCGTATAGCTGCCCCATTTGCTTCTCACCGCCCGTCCGGGCGACGATGACACCTTGCGGACACGTCTGTTGCGGCGAGTGCCTCTTCACCGCTATCAAGACAACAATGCAACGAGCATCATACACCGCACCAATAGGTGAAAGATTGATCGCACGGTGAGTCTGCCGAGCTGACGGTGAATACGGTCTTACTGATACACAATGTCATTTGGCTGTGCGTGTCGCTTCTATGTCCCGATGCGGATAATAAATTGTGCTCTGGTTCCTCGGGACACTCGCAGATGTCCTGTGTGTCGCGCGTCTATTCCGGGCTGGGATGGAAGAGGCGGGGGTGTCATCGGGTTGAAGCCGAAGCTAGTGTATAGCCTATGAGAGTCCCGTACCACCTACGGACGAGCGGGCTGGATGGGGGTTCCGTTGGTAAGCCTCTTGTCTTATTTTTGGCGTGACACCAAGTCTCGTGTTTGAACTGAGATGTGATCTCTGCTCAGCATTGACTGGTTCATAATGAAATTGTGCCTGGCATCTCATCAAGGTGGACGCAACGTGACGTACACTCTTGCCAGTGCGGTCCCTCGATCTCCTCCTGGACTTCGATCCTCATACATTTGTGTCCTCCGCATTACCGACCATCAAAATCGGCGCGCATGCGTCTAAATGATGAGATGCACGCCTGCCAAGAAGTGTCAATGATGCGGCTACAACATACTCCATACGGAATATATGCACTGCCGGTTGTCGCGCTCTGCCACGTTATGTATTGTGGGTTGGAGACTCTGGGAATTAGTGCTGAACTGTTTAGGTTTTGTACTCACAGAACCGAAAATGCTAGGCGGGTAGGAAGTAACGGGGCATGCATCCTTATACTTGTACGTCACAACAACTCGGGGATTCAAAGGCTGCCTGCCGCTGGAAGGGGGCTCCGTCGTATAGCCGAAGCGCGAACCATTGTATTTGCCCTTCCAGGACTTGTCCAGGACCGATGGAAACAACGACGGAGAATGCCAGGGCCCAGATGCGTCGAATTTCAACCAGGCTCAAGTCTCCATTGATTCTACCATCTGTCAGACGCTGATTTTACGCAGAGCGCACTTATGGATGGGTCCGCTCGTCCTTGGCTCTGAGGGAAGCGTTTCCGCGTTATAGGCAGGATACCGAAGCCGCTGAATACCTGGTGCGTGCGAGACTGTTCTCTGCTCCTGGATCGCCGAGATCACCACCAATTCACTACTCATCATGCTACAGGTGTTATTCCCTGGGTTCCATGCGCACCAACAGTGCTTTCTTCCATGTATCAGTGGCCGTCCTGATTCAAGGGCTGACAAGTGCGTCTCTATGTTTCACTAGCGTGTTGGACATCTTGAAGGCAAAGCATGTGCTAAGCTACTTCCTCGAATTCTCATCCGGTTCCCAATAGTAGAACCCAGAGAGCGTCTCGTTCTCCTTCTATCTGTCATGATAATCAGCAAGATACTACCCTTGCGATTGTGTTCTTGTTGCACGAGGTCCATGGAAGCACCATTCACAGTTTCCCTACTGTCTACAGTGCCAACTCGATTCGACCTCAGGGTCAGCCGGTGAGCGCTTCATATGTATGAAGAGGCGTTCCCGATTTCAGATCTAGGTGACCACCAGGAAGGGATTCAACGAGTAGGCCGATGGCCGGACGACAGCTATTGAATTGGCATTCGCTGGCTACATAGCTTCTTTCATATGGTCGCAGCACTACAGCCGCTCTGCACACGCGCGTTTCCGCCGCATTTGAACCACGCGAATCGCGGAACCGTTACAGCTACGATCTCGATCTCATCTCCGCTCGAATGCGCTGAGATATTTCCTCCACCGCCAAACCGCCGCCCGAAGGTACAGTACGTCACTTTGTGACCATGTCTTTCACTTCATCTGCTCCTCTCCTGTGGGGCAGATCAACGAATTCCGCATCGCTTGATGCTCCCAACTATCGAGGTGAGAACGATCTATGCCACAGATGCGCACTCATAAATCCATCTCCTAGTCGATGTTCTCCAGCCTGAATCGGCATCTGTGTTCTCGGCCGCCAGCTTGGTAATTTTGTCGACCCTTTTGACCGCTACTTCACACCCTGAAAGTGACCTATTCTGATCAATCCCAGGACCGTCTGTACTCTTGAGACTGTACCTCGAGAGAAGAGGATGTTCAGTGCACTTAGGGCCTACAGAGGTAGTTGAAATCAACACTCGGGCTGCTCTCTTTCGCGTAAGTTATCACAAATGCGTCAGTTGCGCGGCCTTCTGCTGCGAGGTCCATGTAGCGGAACACTGAATGGGAATATAGCAAATTTGTGAGTAAGCCCGCTGTTTTGGACTACTGTATATTAACGTGTGAAGTGACCTGTCTGGCTTCAAATACATCTAGATCTTTCCGCTGTGCTCATCGGACAAACTGACGGATGACACAGTTCGGGCAATATTCTGCTGTATAGTAACCGCTGTTCTACGTTGGTCGACGTGAAACAACTCATCCCGTGTCTTTATCACAGTAAGCCTCCGGTATGACCGGTCACCTCACGAGGAAAGTCGCTGAGATGTGTGTCATTAGTGTCGTATCACTGTACCAAGATCTGCTGCCGTCCAATTGTGAGTGTCATTCTTCAGCCTGTACATCTTCACCTACAGGCGGTTGCCTCGCTATCATCGCAATGGACTCCCCGATGCAGGCGTCAAGCTTGGCAAGTCGGGCGTTCCAGTTAGACACCAGTTAGACGACGCCTTGTCGTGCCAAATACAGTTGACGCATCATCAATTGATGTTAGCACGTAGGCGCTACGTGCAAACGGGTGTTATTCGGAGTCACGGCGCGAAATAAGACGGCTGGCTGGCCGTCCAATTCGAATGCTGCACGTAATACGAAACCTCGTCTGGAATGGGTTCCATCCAAGTTCCATCTCGCCGCCCTTTTACTGGTATCCGGTATTAAGAATATCTGTACCGGCCCATCACTGTAACACTTTGTGGCTCACTTCAGCATCGGAGGCCTCCGAGGCCTTGATGAGACGGCTGTCGAGACCCTGAATGCCGGCGGCAGCATGACTTACTGCAGAAGGACATCAGCCGACGGCGGTGCCTCGCAGTGATGGGGGTTTGCCGCTCTGTGCAACGGCGGCGAAAGGGCGCGACGACTCCTCGACGACTCTCAGTATACCTTTCGCAGATCCCGTATGGTAGTTTCTTGATTGCCACCGCTTCCTTGTGTTCGTCTGCGGCCTGCGTTTATCAGATTATCTCACCGTCGCGTTTTCGAACTCTGACCCCTTAAAGTCGAACAAGGTACATTGCAACTCTCCGACGTGGATTGGTGCCGCTGTTGTGAAACATGGATACATTCAACTCAGTTACCAAGAGCAGCGGCTAGCGAGCGGTTGTACTCACGCTTCTCCGGCTCTCGTCATGCCGAATTAGGAAACTTTTTGATGGTGTGAAAGTGGCAAGTGTTTTGATGTGATGCTACACGAATTCTAACAACCCGGGCTGTAACCCAGGTTCCCATCGTACGTTATGCGAGCGCAGGTCCAGTTTGGTGCCCCTTATAAGACATACATGGTATCTCTTACATAGCCCACTTTGATTGATGTCTCCGCCATCTTTACGGCGGAAATGGCGGAAACCAGTGGGCTGTGCAGAGCTTGTTACGGCCGGCAGGGCAGCCATATCATACTGGCAGGAACCGCGAGTGGCCGACTTCTCTCCCACACGCGGCGTTCAGTACGCAGGTACGTACCCTCCGCACTCTCGGTTGACTCCGGCGTACTAATGCAACGCCCAACAGCTGAAAAGTTACGCTGCTCCGTTTCACCGTACCGATTGAGGCCCCCCATCTGGACATTCACATATGACATCCAACATCCTGGCAGACGACCTTCCCTGGCCCGAACTAGGGAACGTCTCACGTGGGGCTACTAGAGGCAATCAAGGCCAGAAAGGTGTTCTCGGCGCACCTGATCCAGAGGGCCGCTGCGTTCTGCAGTTGCGAGTGCAGCCTGGCGTTCTGGCAGTTCGTCTTAATCGGCAAGCAAGCGACTGGTATCGCATGCTCGACGGGGAAGTCACTCGTGCGCTCAAGCTAACGAAGACCTACTGGAGGAAAGCGAGGAGACGCCAAGACTACGACTCCCGCGCTGATCAGGACCACATGGAGCTGCACGAGTGGCTGCAGCAACTGAAGGATAAAGTCATGTCGCATCTCGAACTGCTCATGCAGAAAGGCGAGATCCAAGGACCACCGTACGTCATGCCCGACAACGTGGAACTGACATTCCTACGGAAATTCATCGAGCGACAAGCTGCTGGCATTCCGCACAACCCTCGACTACGGCGGACCTTCCTGCACACCAGCACAGGAGAGCAAGAACACCCAGCAATGCGTCTGCAACATCCCAGCACGTCGTCGGCGATCGCATCTGGCTCAGGTTGGCAAGCAGCGGATGACGAAGGTGCGTAGGCCCTCTGCTCAAGCTAGATTCGATCCATGACACGGTGTAGAAGAGCAAGATGATGAAGGCGGCGCTTCTCCAGGCTCCGGCGCGACAGACGACGTCCAAACCGTCATGAACGATCTCGAAGTAGCCCGTGAGTGTATTCACGGCCTTTGATCTTCGCGTTGACTTAGGTGATGCTAGGAAACCATTTGGGGAATGCGCGCGCTGAGTTTGCACGCGCACGGAAGAACTCGCAAGAAGCTTTGACCACTTACACAGCATATTTGGAAGCGGAGGAGAGGGCTCGTCTGCAGGTTCTGGCGGCGGAGCAGCGGCGGGACACCTTAGGTAGTGCGGCTGGTCTTCCTTTTTTTGTGTCGATTTACATCTGACATTGCCACAGTATCGAAACTCATGAACAGCTACCCGGGCGATGCAGGCGAAGGTGTGGCAGTTCATAATGAAACTGGATTGTTTTCTGACCGAACAGAAGCTTTGCAGGCCACCAGAACGTCTCCCAGAAACCAGCTATTGGCGAATGCTGCAATGCAGCAACGACCACAATCCAGACCAAGCACAAGCGACTCCCGAGGAAGTGGGATGAGCCCTCTGTGAGCAGTTCTTGTTCGTCAATATACCGCATGCTAAGCTCCCCCAAGACCACACAACGTCATGATACCCGACCATACAAACAGTTGGCGGAATATGCGAGATATTACATGGTCTCAAGTAGATACTATGGGCGCGCCAATGGCGCATGGCCATAATGTCACGATGATGGATGAAGTGCGTATGGTGTTTGAGTGAGCTGCGATCGCATCTGAGCCGTTTGTTTGGGCAGAGTCTCGCTGCGACATCGCGGGAGCATGGCATGCAGATCGATCCCATGGGTGCCGATCGGAAGCACCCCCGGAGCTGGGAACCGCTGGCAGGTATGTCTGCTGCCCGATCTAGTTCGCTGACCTGTATTCGCTTACCGATCGATCCCAGGCCGGGATGTTTTCGAAGTAAGTGTCCACATGTACACGGTGCATACGTGCTTACGATACTGCAGGACATGGCGTCGCTACCCCCAATGAAGCGTCAACAACTATCGGGAGGTGCAATGCAGTCGACGAGTTCGCTGGCGCCTTCATTCCGCCAGACTGGCATGCCGATGGCCGTATCAGACCCGCAACGCGTCGACCACAGTGTTTCATTCATGCCGAACCCCCAGCAAGGGCATATGGGCAACATGTGAGACCACACGCTCCGGCGTACTCCGGTGCGTCTGATCGGTTCCCTTCAACGTCGTTCAGCTCTCGACCTGCCTTTAGCACTCAAGACTCACCCTCAGTCGCGCCCTGACTGCCCCAACCTTGATCACCAACGCCGCATAATCGGGACCCTCCCATCACTTGTCAGCTTTCGACTACGCTTTTCAAATGCATGGTTGTCTGGACTGAGATGAGGTTTCCTAGATGTACGTTCTGCGCCGGCCAGGTACAGTAGATACCACCTCTGTGTGAGGATTCCGTAAATGGCAACATGGGATGGTTTGAATGGTACGACTCTATTCCTCCCTGAATAGGATGCTGCACTCGCGGTTCGGTATCAGATGTCGCTGTCCTCTCTAAAGGCTGCGGCGGATCCCAGTTCGTACGGGGAACCCGCAGCATCTCGATGTTGTGAGTCTCTTCGTCCGTCTGCATCTACTGAGTCTTGAGCAAGATATACCTCCACGCTGGACAACACACCTGCACTGTGCAAGCTATTGAGGAGCCACGTCGCTGGTAATGCAGGGGACGTGCACCGGTTCTATGAGTGTGCTTGGTTGTTTGACCATTGGGGTGTCCTTGTCCTCGAGACCCTGGGACGGCTGAGCGGCTTCGAACTCGGGATCGACGACGGAAGCCGGGACAAACGTTTACAATGTCGATCGATCCGTGCCTGCGACCAGCGGAACGATCTTCAGACGCCACCCCATCCGCGAGCGAGGTTATCAAGGTGCCGTGCTCTGTCAATATTCTGTCGCTCACGAAGATACTGTGGCCCCAGCGTCGGGACTGCTACCAATCTGGCTGTGAGTCTCCGCGGGACTCGATATGGAAATGGGCGTCTCACACACCGCACTTTAGGGCCGCGTTGGTTCAGCTGTGATGCTGTGCGTGCGTTCCGCGGCATGGCTGGCGACTGACGAGTTTACGCAATGGCAGAGTCTTCCGAACACCGCATTGCTGGCCGCTGGGGCGTGTTCGCATACACGGGGCAACATAGCGTCCGATACAGCGCTTATGTAAGCCGTGTAAAGATACGATCTTGCCCCGTTTAGGAAACCGGGTCAGCTCGTGTAGAAGGCGTGTTCGTGGTGTCCAGCATTGCATTTCATGGCGAGCCCGGGGCGAATGACTCCCCCGGCTCTTGCTTTGCGATGGCTGTTCAAGTCCGCTCTCCTCTCCCCCAACGTCAATTTTTTCAGGCCACCGCACCGGATGTTCTCGACGCTTTGGCCGAAGCCTTTCACAGCCTCGGGTCATCCGTGGCTTTAATCCCCGGGGTCAAAGCTATTGTCTCCTGCGGAGTGCTTCATATGTCTACTAGAGACAGTACGCTTTGACAACTGCTTGTTGTTTGACCCGCGACTTCAGCTTTGATACTTCGCGTGACAAGCACGTGCGGTTGACCATCTATATCCGCGCCCATACGCTTTGTGCCCTTCGCCGACATATAAGTGTCGAGCGCCCTGGACGGAAGGAGTCGACTCCTGCTTCTCGTCGTCGCACTGGATTCCGGACATGGTTCCCAGGAGGAATAACAGGGCTCGCAGTACGTCTTCCATGACTGCCATGATAGATGATCACACATCCTGACGCGTCCCAGCACCGAAACTCTGCCGCAATTATACTCTCGGGTACTGCCCTCAGGGAGAGAGATGCAAGTACCTCCACGTCGTACTCCCGGCCTCTTCTACGCCACAGGCCACATATCCACCAGTGAGTATAGCCAATTCGGCTGTCGCTTCCAGAGGTCCAATATTTCTGCGGATAATTCAGACTCAACCAGAGGCCACGCAATTGTTGTCAACGCAACCTTCAACGGCTCCTCCTCTGCAATGGTTTCAAATGGGACGACCTATACACGCGCTGAACGCGACTGCGCGACCTTGGGCATCCCCTCCTACGTTCCAAGTAAATAGGGACATCTCTGTGCCTCCGCCTAGCGCACCGCAGTATAGATCTCTTTCGTGGCGAACCTCGTTGTGCAGACATTTTTCTCGACACCATGGATGGTGTCCGCTGGGCGACGAGTGCAATTAGTACGTGCTTTGCTATCTGACATCCGTCTACGGACTTTGACTTCCTTCCGTGTAGCATCCACGATCTTGAGCTGGCAGCTATAGCTCTCGAGGACGTCAGGTTCCCCGACGGCCGGCCACCTCCTGAAGGGAACCACGGCGAAGGGCCACCGCAGGCTGGGTCCAAACACAGCCACTGCTGGGCGTACATCCAAGGTCTCTGCCATGTTGAAGCCTGCCCTTATCTCCATCCTGTGCAGGCTCATCTGTGTGCGTATAATCGTCTCTCCAAATATTGATATATTCTGACCGTTATTTCGCTCATAGTCATCCGACATACGCCATGCCTCCAATGGCCGAACTGCACGAAGGGCGCGCTCTGCCGGTACAAGCACCCAGAGCCAATAATACCCAAAGTGCGGACACTTCCGGCGTCGATAGAGTCGCCCGCGAGAGCGCAACCACCGAGTCCCGTCGAGACCACCCTCGGCGGAGCCGTGCAGTATCAGGGCACCACCTACTTCCCTCTCCGGCCACAGCTTCCGGCATCTCCCCCTGCTCCGAGCGTGCCAGTCCCGTCCTTGCACATCTACGAGCCGCAGCGAAGCAACGAGCCAATGGTCCCCATGGGCTACGGACAGTACCTCGGGTCGCCTCCATGGCAGCACCAGGTCTCCCCCGCCGCGCTCTCGTCCCCTCTGCAGTATAGCACGAGTTACTCGTCCATGTCGTCCCTGGAGGCCCCGGGTTTCGCCCTGGACGTGCCGCGCATGCCAGCGCCCATGCACCCGAGCTATGCCCCCCATCCAAGGACGCCCCCGTTCCGCGACCGCCTCATCTACGCTGCGAACCCGCTGCTGGGGCACCCGACTCCTACCCCGGCAGAGCCGATGCACCGCCGGGACCCGAGCATCCCGCGCACGACCGTCCCGGTGCCGCAGTCGATCATGGAGGACCTGCACAAATTGAGTGTCGCCGAGGAAGGGGAAGAGCAGTTCCCGTACGTCCCGCCGAAGACGCAGCGCGCGGGCCATGCGCGGCGGGTCAGCGTAGCCCTGAGGAGCAAGGAGGACACCGACGCTTTGGGCCTCTTCTCGGGCGCACCAGCCAGACAGCCCTGGCAGACTCACGGAGGGCGTTCCGCGCACAAGGTATGTCGAGCACGCGTCTCCTGCTCCAGCATACTCATGCCTTTCACAGAGCTGGGCGCCGCCCTCATCCTCGTCAACGATGACGTTCCTCTAATCCGACGGCATTTTGGGTTTAATCGCCCTTCGCCTCCGCCAACGCGCCGCGGGCGGGTTTAATGTTCGCTCTATTGCTCTTCTCCCATCTCCATCTCTGATGACTGACAATGATCCCGGAACCGGATCCCAAGTGCCCTCGTACCCAGCATGCACGCATCACCCCATCGTATCCCCGGATTACATCGCTCCACGCCTCGGATACCGTACAACATACAGATATACCTCAGCTCAGCCTTCCCGCGCATCTGTACTCACACCGCACTCACTGACAGTACTATGGTCCCGCTTCCTCTTCATGCCACGGAGAGCCCGTCGGTCCTTAAGACGACAGGCTCCCGTTGTTGCATTTTCTAGTGCTCTTGCTTGTAGTATTCTGTTCCATCAGGACTGCTCTCTCGGATACTATGCATCTCTTAATAATTTGTTTATACACGACTCGACTGCACACCCCCGCGGTCCGGTCCTCGCACCCCGCACAGCCAGCACGAGCGGTACGAGCCCAACACAGTACAGCATCGACCTGACGCAGCCAGCTGCTGCGAGTAGGCTCCCGCCTCGCGCACGCCGCGCGTACTTACGTCGAACGACGCGGAAGGTAATAGACAGGGCGGGGCGAGATCTGGCTCCGCTGCGCAGGCTAGGCTTATCCACGGACCATCGCCCCCGCCTCGCCCCGCGATATGAACGAGGAACCACCGCGTGCGTCACCACACGACCACACGCGTACTCACGGCGCAAAATGAACCCACCACGCTGTCCAGCCCCGCGACGTGGGTTCGCCTCACCCACCCACAATAAGCTCAAGGCACGCGAAGAGACTCAGACAGAGCGGCGGCAGCAGCAGAGATCCGGAGGTGTATTCCGGACATGATTAAGGATGGTCACGCCGCTAGGTACAGACACGCGGGTATGATAATACAACAGCAGGGTATGCGACGGGGCACGATAACGGGTAAACGTCCGAACCCACCAGGGAAACCGATGTGAGTACAGCATAAAAGACCAACTACTACTAATATCCAGATTGCGGGGGGTACAGTACGACTAAGACTATAACTGAGATTGGGCGGACTGAGATGAGGATGAGCGAGGACGGCGCTGTGGCACTGGCAGAGCAGGGGAGAGTTGAGTGCAAGCGATGCAAAACGACACGACAGCGCGAGCTTGGGACACGATGGTGCAGACGACACGATGATTGCGGGAGGAAGCGAGATGAAGGGGTGCACCGCCACGTTAGCGCGGGCGCAATAACCGGGTAGGAGATGCACAGGGCACGGAGCGAGGCGAGGGAGGAGACAGTAAGCGTGGACTGCGGACAGGCGGAGCAGGAGTGGGGGCGGGGGTGGAACAATGCCACGACGCGCAGGGCCGTACCGCTTAACCGAGGGCATGGCTCAGTGCGCTGGACGCCTGGACGGGCACCGATTCCATCGCGACGTCATACGGGCCGACGTCCATCCCACCGAGCACGCCGGGTGGGTTCGCCGCCTCCACGTTACACGGGACCATCGGCGGCGTCGGGGGCGGCGTCGGCATCTGCATCTGCACGCCCGCGAACGGGCCCGACACGCAGCCCAGGCCCGACGTGAGGCACTCCAGCAGACTGTGGTGGAGGATGCAGCCCGTGGACGTCGCCTGCGTCTGCGGCGCGGGTGGGAACGCCGCCGCCTCGGGGGCATTCCCCGGGAAGTCGCCCGTGAGCTGCGGGGGAAACTCCGGGAAAGGCGTCGTCGACTCGCGGACGGGCGGCTGCATCCAGGCCTGCGGCGGGGCAGGGTAATCGAACGCGCCAGCGTTCCCGTCCGTGCTCATACCCGCGGCGCTTTCGTGAGGATCATATTTAGGCGGGATCAGGGATCCCTCCGATCCGTAGAGGCCGTCTTGCGTGCAGCAGAACGGGCCGACCTCGGTCGGAACGCCGAAGTTAGTGTCGGAGGAGAGAGACGAGGTGTTGCCCGAGAGGATGGAGGGCGTGGTGACGAGCGAAAACCAATCCTCGTCAGAGGTAGTGTAGTGAGGCCGGGAGGGGTAACGGGGAGATGCGGGACGGATGTTCGCCCAGTCGTCGCGGCGCCGCTTGTCGACGGGCGTACCGCGGCCGACGAAGGGGAGGCCGTCCGGTGTCAGCTGAGGCTGATCGGACGTGCCTGAGTGGAAAGAAAAAAGGCCTGGAAGCCTGGGGGTGAGATGTCGGAAGCGAGGAGGGATCGACGATGGGGGCATCGTCAGATTGGCTGGCGGTGATTCGGGGGTTCTGTTCGGCTCCTCGGGGACGTCTAGCGCAGTCGCCGTTGTCGAGCTGCCTTGCACGAACTCGGGCGCAGGCTCGATGCTGTCAACTTCCATGATAACATTTGAGGCGTCGGGGACGTCGAAGTCTTCGTCGTCTTCATCGTCGTCGCTATCATCTTCGTCGGAAGCGGCTTCTGCGGAGGCATCGCTCGCTTCCTCTTCCTCTTCGTCGACGTCCATCATCCCCGCAACATCATCCGGGAGATTCTCCGCAGAGAAGTTGTAGAAGTCCACGGGATCGTCCCGCGTCTGCAAGTCATTGTACACGCGAACCAGCTCGTACGACGCCCACTCCAACCTAAAGCAAGGCCCATCAGGACAGGTGCCACACACCCAGACAAATCATTGCACTGACATCGCTTCCACGCGGACCATCGTCTCATACCTCCAAGTGCCCACCCACGCCTCAAATTTCTGGTTCTTCGGCCGCACTCCGCGGCTCGCCCGCACGCCTGCCCGTTGCGCAGCCACCCGCCACCGGTGCGACGGCAAAGTCATATTGGATTCCTCCGTCAGACCATAGTTTGCAGCGATATGCGCCCACCGCTCCTCCGGCGTGGGCATGTAGGCAGCCAGGTTTGCGGGCAGTGGCGGCTGTGGCTGAGCTTCCGTAGGCGCCGGTACAGACGCCGGTTCAGGCGCTTCCTGAGCATCCTCGTTCTGCGCAGGCGCAGGTGCGGCACTGGGAGAACAATGCCGTGTTGGTTCTCATCGCAACTCGGAATACAGGAAGCATGTCTTACCTGGGTTGTGGGACAGCGTCGTTAGACGCGGGAGCCGGCGATGCAGAACGATCAGCCGATACGGATTGGGTATCCCTGTTGGATGGTGTCAGTCGCCTCACATGCCTGGGTGGTTAGCGAACACACTTACCCTGAAGCGGTGTCTAGATCTCTGGCAGCGCCGGTGCTTGGCACATTCGCGTCTGAGGGCTATAAAACGAACACGCAGAGCCATCAGCAGCGTCCCCGACCTGCACGCACGAAACCCCTCACCTCGGCGAGCGCGTCGTCTTCGTGTGACGATGTGGCGACGGACGCATCGACCGCCACTGCCGGCGAGAGCGACTTCGTGGCCGACAGGCTAAGGCCACTCCCGAATTGCTGCCGCTCGGCTTCATTGTCGCCATATGAGGCATGATGCTCTTCCTTTCCAAGAGAATCCGCAGGTGCGGTGGCGTCGGTCTCGACGATGCGTAGATCGTTATCGGCCTCCTTGGGCGGGGGTTCTGGGCACCCGGGTTCGGGCTGGGACGTGATGTCGCCCGAAGAGGGGCTTGGGGAGCGGGGGCTATCGTGCCTAACCCCAGAAGGGGAAGGCTCAGGAGTTGCTGGGGCTTCGATATGAAGATGGAGGCGCTGACGCTTGAGAGCGCGGAGGGCCCGGGGCGTAGTCAATTCATTGTCTAAATCTTGGGGGGCAGATGATGGGATTGGGACAAGATCGTAATGATCGAGCCCGCGGCGCCGCTTAAGCTTGTTGGGCGAGCGCGGGCTGTCCGCATTTGGGGGCAGATGTGTCGCCGATCCCCTGGCGAGAGGAGCTTTCCCCGATAGGACGGGGGGCACAGGCTGCTGCTGCTCCTGTTCCTGCGGCTGCTCGTGCTGTTTCAGGCTGAACGGGGGCTCATTTGTCGGGTGGCGGCTGTCGCCGCACCGGCTCTCGGCCTCTCGATCTGTGGGGGCAGCAGCGCGTGGCGCGGATGTGGCCGTCGTGCGGGAGGCGGCAGGCCGAGACGGGCTACTATGCAAACGGGACGAACGTCTCGGACTGGGAGAAACGGGTGGCTGGGATTGGTTCACGCCCGAAGAGGTCTTGGGGGACCTCGGGCTGGACTTTGGGACGACACGCGTTGAGCGCGCCATGGCGATGCTGCGGGGGAGTGATGATACGGTGGACGTGCACACAGGCTTGGGAACGGACAGCTGACGGGGATGTGGCGGCTATCTGCATTGGGAGGGAGGGTGGATCGGGGTGAGTGTACTACGGGACATGAGAAGAAGGAGACGGTTACATTCAGAACACGGCCACGTCGACAATGCAGGCGGACGGCCTGGCAGGCTTCGGAATAGACTCGCGAGGCGACGTGGGTCGGAAGCGGTAGTACTGCACCAAATGCAGATCGGAAATATCGTGATGAGGATCGCTTTCCGAGAACGGGGGCAGACGAGAAGGTGTCGCCAAACGGCCGACAGCGAGCCCCTCGTCCCGGCCACAACACCCCCAAACATGCACTGCCTCCCCCACGTGATCCCCGTATCCGGCAACTTGGCGCCCGCCATCCGCCTCGTCTGCCACTGGCAGCAGCCTCTCGCCACACTCTCGCAGCCCTCTGTCGCAGCCCCTCTTATATATCGCACGTCAAGTCAGTTCATCCGCGCAGCCCACTTCCACCTGTCGTCAGCGGGTAACCGCACCGGCCCTTACCATCTACGGCATTCCTCCTCGACTTCGCAGCCTCCAGGCTATTTGCGGTGTGATCGTTTCGCGGGGTGCTGTGGGGTTTACATAAATACCCGCATCTCATGATGAGTCTGCGGTGGCTTTCCCCAAACCCTCTGTCCGCGACTCGTTCGAACGCAACCGCACACACACGAGTCTGCGCCGATAAGTCGGGGCGATGTGACGCGTGGCACACGCTTCCGGTCGTGCGCGTACGCGAGATGAACGAACAGCCCGGCCGGAGATGAACAACCCACGGACAGCCTCAGTCTCAGTCCTGACGGGTCTCACCTGCGGCAGGAGCACAGTTCACTCGTATACGTTATATGCAGACCGCGCAGCGTCTAAGTACCACCATCGTAGGTTCACGTCCACCTTCTCACCCGCCCAATTCAGGAACTAGCGGATCCCACCATTCCCATCCTCGCGCAAGAACTGACGGATAGGCTTAACGCTCCGACTGGCATACGAGGCCCCGTGGGCCGCTCTCTCCCCGTTCGTCCATGTTCGTCCTTATAGCAGTACGTACCCAGTACGTGCTCTTTACAGCTAAGGTTCGTTCATCAGACAAGCTGACAGCGTTTCTCCTTCCAGGTTACCTTTCCTCCGTCCGGACACGCCAAACTTATGTACTGCAGCGCCGAACGCAATCCCAACAGCACGTCCATCAGCTGACCAGACAGCCCGCGTCTGTCCCGTGCTATAAGACCGCACCATCCCCTCCAAGCACTCGACTGCGAGATAGCCGGTCACCGGCCCCCGGCCTACAGCGCATTGTCCGAGCTCCCAAGCTGACTTCGTTCCTGACATCGACTGGCGCTCCCGAATAGCCCCGGCGGCCCGTGTCCACCGGCTCCAGCAAACTCTCGTCCTCCGGTGGACGCGGGCACTCCCGCTCGCGACCCTGAGTCCAGCGTGGCTTCACCGCGAGCACGCATGGAACGACGGGTGCACACAGAAATGCACAGGGGCATATGGTGGGACGTGGGTCCGCGGTGTTCGGCTTGACCAGCCTTCTCAGCACTTGGGATCGCGCAGATGGTAGCCCGCCAAGACTTAGCCTCGGGCGGCGTATGCGGGTACTTCGGGTCCGTATACACGGGAAGAGCCAGGGCCCACCACCCGAGGGCGCCTCAGCGAGCCGCTTGTGTCCTCATGAATTATCACTGGCCTGGCGAGCGTGTACCACGGCGTCAGCCATGTCCGGTACATCTGTATGTCAGGTACCACGTTCTTGCAATAATATCGACAACCTCCTCGTTCTGAAGAGTACTTAGAGCCCCACCGATGCCCATACATTTCCCTGCCAGCCTCACTTTCTGTCAAACAGGCGTCGTTGCTCGTACTCTTTTCTCGACACTCGGACACCGTGTGCTGAGTATGGCTCAGCACGTCTTTCTTTCTGTTCGGCGTCATAGCAAGCTTTCCCATTCCCGCCAACCCCGTCCGTCGCGCGCAGACGCGTACATCGACATCCCAAACGAGTCAGAAACGGAACTACTTTGAATCCACACTGAGAGATCTGAGATGACCGGAGGTGGCGTGCCCGACCGCGATGACCTCACCGCGTACGCGACTGGCCGTATGACGCGCCACTCATTCGACAGTACTTCCTACAGCTCGACGCAAACAGCAGAAGGACGGCCAGCCGACCGAGGTCGGCGACATCGTCTATACCAAAATCCGCGGCGGGAAGCGCGAAGGCGAGGTGAGCCTCCCTCCCTCCCATCCTCACCAACCCTCCTCGGCTGTGCTTCCGGTGTACGGAGACTGAATAGATGCAGGTCGAGGCGATCGCGCAGACCCAGGAGGAAGCCGAGCGGGTCTCAGAAGAGCTGGGGACGAGCGTGAAGAACCCGCCGAAGGTGCGGACCACAACCACTATACTCACGCGGCATCGCTGACATCCCCGAGCTCTGTCGCAGGTCGTGTTCTCTGACCAGGTGAGTGATCTCGTCGGCGCTGGTGTGCTGCAGTGGATAAACTGACTGTGATACGCTTTGGATAGCATGGCCATCGCGTCGCACATAACCCGGGGACGCTCACTCATCTCGATGGTTCTGGCTGAGCTCCAGCCGGCCGCGCGTCGAGGTGTAGGTTTGAGCTAGAAGGACGTGGGCGGCTCCGTATAACCTGTACTGTATAACGCATCGTACCTAATTGAACCTCCTGCATTCCGCGCCTCGCACAGTACTAATAGTGCCGTCGGCAACGCGAAGCAGTGAGGTATGGCGACCACCCCATTGGCGCCTCGTACTTGGAGACTTCTGTGAAGAGTGACGCCTACTACCGAGTGGGGAGGTTCTGTCGAAAAACTTACACTCCTCATCGACATCCATGACTTCACACTGTGGAGTAAAGCCGGGATTGTCAGGTGGAGTAGTAGGCACGTAGCGGAGCACCAGATACGCACCAGTCAGGTTCAGCCTCAGAAAAACCTCCACTGTGCCTAGCCAGCAATAACCATGCAACTCGCTTCAATCCAGACACATTGCCGGTCAGTGGAGCGCCATACGATTACGACGCGCTATTCCCAGTCCTTACCGCTGTGCAGGACGTCGACGAGATTCGAGGGAAAGGCGGTCAGCCCATCGAGATCGGGCATACCGTTTCTACCGAGTTCCGAGGAGGCACTCGGGAGGGCGAGGTAGAGCCCCGGCCCCTGTAATTCTTGCGAAAACGGAAACTGAGGCAAGGCATTTTCGTCAGGTGGAGGCGATCGCCGAGAGCCAGGAGGAGGCGAGGCAGTTCTCCGAGGAGCTCGGTACGCCCGTGAGGAATCCTCCGAAGGTACGATGTCTGCAACTACCGTAGGGGTCGCTCGATGCTCTTGCTGACTTTCCACGCGACGCTCGTAGGTCGTGTTCACAGACCAGGTGAGTGTGACTTGGTCCGGGGAGTGACTCGGCGTTCTGTTTCTGACGGCGACGCGACGTAGCATGGTTGCCATGTCGCACATAACCCAGAGACCCTCTCGCGTACACAAGGATCTTCCTGAGAAATGCTGCTGTCATCGAAGTGTAGACAATGAATCCGTAGAAGAAGACATACATTGTACCAGTAGTCCCCATGATGATAGTGCCTCCGAGTCACTCAGAATGATCGACGTTCCCGAGCTCACTTGTCAGGCAGAGTTCTGCAGCGAATAGGTACAACCACGAAACCCTGCAGAGAACATTGACAATAAAGAGGTCAGTATAATGATGCCGGGCATGTGTACAGTACATTCTCAGCCTGAGAATAAGGTGCCGCATCGGAGTTCTGAATTGAGCGTGAGCGATTGTGTCGAAGAGTCGAAGACTTACCTGGACCAGCATAGCCTCTGTTGATCAGATACTACCATGTCTGCACGAAGTCCCGCTCGTGCAGGGCGCACGCACAGCCCGTAAGACATCCTGCTATCCTCGTACGTGTCCCTGACAATGAGGGCGTCGGCAGCAACGTCTTCGGACACATCCCTGACGTCCCGATCGGAACGTACTGGGCGTCAAGGTGAGTACGGTGATCTCCGGCGCCTCGTGGATCTATGGTCGACGGTCGTTGACCTCCATCGCCTCTGCGACCAGGCAGGAATGCAGCGATGCAGCTGTACACCCGTTTATCGCTGCTGGAATATATGGGACTAAGGAGGAGGGTGCTTACAGCATCGTGTTGTCGGGCGGGTATGAAGACGATGTGGATGAAGGAGACCGAATGTTCGTATCGTCAGTCGGCGCTACACGAGACCACAGTTGCTGATTTGCGTACTCACTGATCAGCATATATACCGGGTCTGGCGGGAACGACAAGGCACTCGATGGCACGGTACGTGGTGTTTCACTGGTGGAGTGGGGCCTGTCAATGCTTGCGCAAGTAGTGGCACGCAGGGCCTCAGACCAAAGACCAGACCTTCGACAATTATAGGAACGCTGCTCTGTGGGTAAGTGACGTCTTCTCTGACACCTGTACATCTCTCAGCGATGATATAGAAATCATGGAAAACTGGAGAACCTGTGCGAGTCGTCAGAGGCTGTCAATTGGACTCTGACTTCGCGCCGCCTGGAGGGTAAGCGTGCCGTCCATGTGATCAGGAAGTATCCCCTGAGTAGCTCCCAGCGACAAGAAATATCGATACGACGGACTATACGAAGTAGTCAGGGTGAGAGACCAAGTCATGGGCGGTCAATCCATCTGCTAATAATCCATGGTATCCTAGGCATCACTAGAGACGGGGAAGTCCGGTTTCAAAGTCTGCCGGTTCGAATTGAAGGTTCGGACACTCTTCCACTACTAGGTTTATACTGTCTCACAAACCAATGCCTTCATCTTGACAGCGCTTCCCGAATCAGCCGCCCATCCCGAGGCGCGAAGGGACGTACACGTTCAGGCCGCTCAAGCAGCGGCGAGCATACAGTCCCATCCCAGAACCCAAATACGAAGGCACCCCGATACCCGCCGCACCGCAAGCTGGGCCGTCTTCGCTCCCTAGCACCCCCACCGAGTCATCGCTACGCCCAGAGTCACGCTCGGCTGCGCCACGTCCCGCGCAATTGCAACGCGGCAGAGAGACCCCGAGCCACTCCCCCATTGAGGGCACGTTCACCGCCCTGCGTCTCTCGAGCCCGCATCCGGCGCCCCCGCGCGACGTTGAATCGCACCGAAACGCCTCTCCGTCGTATTCAAATGCACCGCGCCCCGCCGCGTCGCATTCGGCACAACCTCGACGCTGGTCGGCTTCGGCCTCGACTGCGCCGACTGCCCGGGTCTCTGTCGATCCTGACGTCTCGCGTGGTCTGCAGTCGTTGCAGTTCCCATATGCCCCCGATCCCAAGTTGAAGGCTCTGAAGTTCAAGAAGAAGTCGGAGACGTGAAGTGGTGCCGCAGCGGGTCCCGGAGTAATCGCCGCTGAGGTTGCATGGAGTCTTGATGTGTTTTGTCTGCGATTTAAGAGCTTGAGGAGCTACTTGGATGCGGATTCGTCCTACATTGACAGTGTGCTCTAGTTTTCTGTCTGGTGATTTGTGGAGTGATTTCTTGCACTCGTTCTTATGTTGGTTCATAGTAGCCGCTGATAAACCCATTCATGCTGGGAAGTTGGAGCGGACTACAAGTCACACTCTTTACGATCGTGTCTTCTGCGTTGCTTATAGCTTACCTTTATGTACATAAAATGGCGATGCTACTACAAGGCTTGCCCTACAATTGCACAGGGGTATGTCATTGTCTACGAAAGCTACCATAAATCCCTCGCGAACAGCCTCTAGCTCTAGGGCGTGCTGAGGCACGGTGCAAACGTCCTTGAGTAAAGTAGGTAAGTTACATGATATTGTAACAATACAACGATCAGCGTTTCAAGATATTGATGGATGCGCGACGCGTCGCAGCGAGTCGGTCGCACCTCTGTTTATGATCAGCGACCAGCGACTCCCGGGAGGTATGCACAGCCACCCCATCGTACCCAAATAGCTGTCACGAACCGTTCACTAGCGAACTTTGATGACCGCCAGTACCAGCACTGGTGCCTCACTTGCGATTCGGATCTCTCGTAACGGGCTGGATGAATTGCGAGTCGTTGCGACCGGGCTACAAGACAAGTCGAACTTGAAGGCAATCATCACCCACCCCAATTGTACACCAATCTATCATTAGGTGTGTCTTCAGGACGCTTCCAAAGTTCGCTTTCTTGCGAGTTCAAGTACGAATAGAACATCCGTATTCCTGGAGAACGCCAGAGTCGCAGTAGTAGAAGAAACATGGCTTCCTCGCAACGAGTTCTTCGACCACACAAGTTGTCCGAGGCACCTGTCACGGTGAGTTTGACGATGGCCTACCACACTGCTGGAAATGTGATGCATTATGCAGTCTGGCGCGACAAGGTCAAGGCGTGTGCGGCCGTGGCAGCATGGGGAGCAAGGCAATTCATCAGCGCAGCCATTGAGGCTCCCGCTAGAGTTGATATTGCTGATTCTCATGCACGTCGGCTCTCTGCGCATGCTTGCTGATGCAAGCCGTGCATGCCGGATGTTACAAACCGAGGTGGAACGTCTCTTATACCGAGAGGTCTGTGTGGCACGTGTCCAGCATGTTCGCAGTCTGCACCATGCTCTCACCAAAGCCCCAGTACGCGGATCATTCGTTCGCACCTTCGTGATGGACGACAACGGCCGCTTCGCCCACATCATCCCGCTACTCAACGAGATACTCCCCATGCTCACGAACCTCGAGCATTTGGATCACAACTTGCACGCCTGTATCGGCGACCCACCTCTCTACGCCACATTGCTTAGCACGCTCTCAGAGTGCTCGTTCAAGCTGAAGAAACTCCAGTGCTTCGTAAACTACGATGGACAGCTTCTTCAATTCCTCAGACGGCAGGCGGACCTAGAGTTCTTCAACGTCAGGGCTCTGTCGTTCGAGCTGCCCGACTGGGAGATGCCACAAGACGTCCTCCCCCGTCTCAAGTACCTGC
The DNA here is from genome assembly GCF_022376445.1 of Fomitopsis serialis. NCBI lineage: Eukaryota > Fungi > Basidiomycota > Agaricomycetes > Polyporales > Fomitopsidaceae > Fomitopsis > Fomitopsis serialis. The sequence goes on along the minus strand of NW_025955367.1, from coordinate 9,902 downwards.
AGACCGACTATGACTTCTTCTTGAACGTCATTCCCGCCCCGCGCATGATAACGCACCTCAGCCTTTGCTGTTTCCCTACGGATGTTCGGGACTCCAAGCTCGACGCGGTGCTCCAGATTCTCCAGCACCAGCTCGTAAGCCTCAGATGCAACCGGTATACGGATCGACGATTTCCGATCTGGCCTCCGTCGGATGTACTCGCACACAAGACCATGCCGACACTCAGGTTCCTTGAAGTCAACGAGACCGTGGCCGGTATAGTACGTCTCGTTATGTCGTATCTTGCTCGAGTTGGCTGATCGTCATCACAGTTCCTACCGTCCTCGCGCAACTCAGTCGGGCCAAATATTGCGTTGAACACGCTTGTTTGGTCTGCGTGCTGGCGTCCCGAGCCGCACAGGGATGTCACCTTGCTCGACAGGCTCAATCGACTTGACAATGTCCGTCACTGGGCACAGAAAGTCCTCTGCGAATGCCACTCTTTATGTCGCTTCTTCTACGTGGAGCGCAACACAGATCAAGCTCCTTTCGTTATACTCTTCACGTTGTCGGCCAATAGCGAGCTGGAAGAGGAGGAGAAGGGAGAGAAGGACTTACCACTCTGGTCTGATACATAACTGAAGTGGTAGCAAAGGAATCTGAATGAACCTGGCCTGTATTTGCGGTCTGAACCTCACCACTCCTCGGTCTCGCTCAAGCTGTGATCCTTTATGATAAATTCCGGCAGCACTGTCAATTAGTGGCCCTTGTACCGTTAGAGCGATTATGCTCGAAACGGCGTCCGTGGAGCGCTTCTCGATGTACATTCGTAGTCGTGGGGCAACGAAGGAATCTACCGCTGTCACTGACCATGCTGAACCCGCAGGCTTAGTTAACGTTGTAACGTTGTACGTTGTACGTTAAGCGTTTCGCCACCGTGACCGTCTCACTGTATCAGAATGGTCACATGTATCGGTCCCAAATGGCGCGCGTCCGAGTCTTGATTGATCGCCACCGCCGCGCCTGTTGTCATCATACAGTCGATGTGTACTCAGGTATGCGCACTTGAATAATGCTTCTTGTATAAGCTCACCTGCATGCTGCCCTAGCCAGTCGTCAGAGTCAACCCATAGACTCGTACGATCCTCTCAAGTTGTGGCCCTTCTAGGCAGAAGATTCGCCTTGGTCGGCCAGACAACTGCCATACGGCCCTGTTCGAACCGTATCCGACAAGGTGTGTCTTCTGGACACTGACACAGTGCGGGACTAACTAATTGGAATCGCAGAGACTGCCTGAGCGTTTCCAGGACTTCGAAGTCGTGACGTTGTGGAGCTACGGCCTTCAAATCGTCGCAACGAGCCCTTTAGCCAGGCAGAACAAGGCTGGCATCTATGTCGGAAGGAGTACCCGCGGAAGCAAGTCCAACACACAAATATCTGCGCTACGCTAATGATGGGTTTCCAGCTTAGAGCCAAGACGCCAGGACGTATGCAATCGGTGGAGCGTCGCGGTCCTGGGGAGCGGGACATCTCGCTAGCGCAGCCGCTGGAACTCCCGCTTGAGCTGATACAGCTTATTCTCAAGCAGGTCGATTCTCTGCGTACACTCGTCATCGCAAGTTCTGTATGCCGCGCCTTCCAACACGAGGCCGAATGTCTCTTATACCGAACGGTCCACGTGTGTCAGGTCCCACAGATTCGAAGTCTGCACCACGCTCTCACCCAGTTTCCGATGCGCGCATCTTTTGTCCACACATTCGAACTTGAAGGTGAATGGCTGGAACTTCAAGGCGTTGTCCCGCACCTCAGCAGGATCCTCCTGCTTCTCACACACCTTGACGTCCTGAAACTGTCATCGACGGCATTCTTCACAGACTGGGATTTCTGCGTCGCCATGCTGTCTACACTCGCAAAATGCCCGTTCCGACTCAGGTCATTCACATCCCGTGTCTTCTACAGTCCGGAGCTTCTCCGATTCCTCGGACAACAGACTGGTCTAGAATCCCTCCATGTCGCGGATTTAAGCTACTATGTGTACTCTGATGACGGGGCGATATCACCAACCATCCTCCCAAACGTCAAGTATCTCCGGACCGACCACACATTTTTCCTACGCACTATCACCACCGCTCACGCAATCACACATCTTGATCTCAACCTTACTGATCGGGATCATCAACCTCTCGACGCAGTCCTCAAGATTCTTGAGCACCAGCTCATTAGTCTCAAGTGCAATCTGTTCAGCTTCCACCTGAGGCGTCCAGCCGGGTGTATACTGTCAGACTTGATTAACCAGAGGCCCATGCCGAATCTGCGGTATCTTGAGGTCAAGGATGTCTTACCCAGTCTTGTTGTATGTGTTTATGTTTTTCCATGCCATCTCTCTGACTACTCTCCCCGCAGCTCGAGCCACTCTCAGCCGTTGATTATATGCACATGGGCTCGCAAAACACCGCATTAGGCACGCTTGTTTGGTCCGCGAGTTTTGGAAGGGCCGAGAGTACCGCACACGACAATCGTTTGACTTATATTCGTCCTTGGGCAAAGGAGGTCCTGAATAGATACAGCTCTCTTCGTCGCGTGTTTTACGCTGAAGAAGACGAGGTAGACGGACACATGAAAATAGTGTTCGCAACGCGATTCATGTTATCGCCCTATGATCGTACACTATTGGAGGAAAGGACGGAGGCAAAGGACTTGCCTCTGTGGTCAGATATTTGAGGCCCAATAATGATAGGTCGCTGGTTCATGTTAACGTTGTAGCTGGATGATGTCTATATAACAATGCTTAGAACGGAGGTACACCTAACACGGGAAGTTGTTCGTGAATTCGAGCCAAGTCACTGGCATGCTAGGTTCTGTAGTTCTTGTATCATGAAACAGAAACATTGGAATTTGGAAGAGACAGGCGATCATAAGTCAAGCAGGCTGGAATGAATGTGAGCGTACGGTCCATCGACCGTTCAACTCGGCTGTTCTGGTGTACGAACCTCTTCCAGTCACATGCTGTACAAGTTCGTTCCAGACGAGCGTCTGTTCGGTTGTTCAACTTGGTTGTTTAATACGACGACCTTGTGGAATCGTACAGACGCATGTGTAGTCATCAGGTACGTGCATTGAATATGATAGTGATCCTCACCACGAGTTCATGTTCTTCACATTCTATGCAGTGTTGATCTCTTTGTAGAACGCAGACACGAGCCAAATCGTCGAACCTTGTCAGTGCGTTTGCCGCATTGCGTATGGCAAACGGGTTCGTTATTTGAAGCTTCATAGCATAGCATTGCATATGCTGAAAATGTACGAACACATAGGCCTTAGTGACTGGTACATAACCATGGCTTCAATTCAGAGAAGTCTCCGACCTCGAAAGCCAAAGCCGGCTTTGGAGGTTCTTGCCAAGGTAAGTCCGATCGGCATTGAAACCATGCCACGCCAAATGACGAGACGTGTATCTAGCCCACTGGCAGCGTCAAGCGGACTAGGCGAACACGATCGAAGCAACCTGCAGAGCAGAGTAATGCACCAGTCAAGCCGCTGCCGCTCGAACTGATACTGCTCATTCTCGAGAACGCCGACTCTCCGCGCACGCTCGCCGATGCGAGTCTCGCATGTCGCACCCTTCAGTTCGAGGCCGAGCGTCTCCTGTATCGGGAAGTCGACGTGGGACGCGTTCCGCACGTTCGCAGTCTACATCAAGCTCTCACGAAATCATCCAGACGGGCATCCTTCATCACCATATTCCGGGCTCAAGACAACAGACGGTTCACTCCCGTTGTTCCTCTGGTAAACGAAATACTCCTTATGCTCCCCAACCTCGTGCACCTGGGACTGAAACTGCATGCAACCTTCGAGGACCTCGCGCTCTATAACACCGTGCTGCGTACCCTCGAACAATGCACCTTCAAACTGAAGTCATTCGAGAGCTGGGCAAGCGAGGACAGCGACTATTCCCTTTTTCTCCGACAGCAGACTGCACTCCAATCACTTCACTTCAGGGGATGCGATTTCACCGGCCCTACCTGGGAGATACCCCCCGATGTCCTCCCATGCCTCAAAGAGGTGGTGACCTCTCACAAGCTCTTCGCGGGCGCCATCCGTACTCCGTATGCGATAACGCACCTGGATCTCACCCTTGATAGTGGGTATGACCGGGAACTCAACGACATTGTTCGAGTTGTACAGCACCAATTGATCAGTCTGAAGTGCGAACGGCACTCTTCAGTACAACGCCAAAACCCACTGTCAGTCTGGCCTCTCATATTGGGTATAATCAATAGCAACCCCTTGCCAAGATTGAAGTATCTCGAGGTCCAAGACCATATACCTAGCCTGAGTGGTGCCAGTGTATGTATTCGTCTTCCATGCCATCTGTTGTCCTCTTTGCTGATACCCCCCAGTTCTACCAGCGGCCTGATGATAGTGTCTTGCATACTGGTAGGCCTGACATCGTGCTGGACACGCTCGTCTGGTCTGCGCTGTACAACGATGAGATTGGCGACTGTCCCCGGACTGAACGCTCCCGGCTAGCTGGTGTCCGTCCTTGGGCCAAGAATATTCTCGAGAGATATAGCTCTCTGAGAAATTTTTTCTACGTCGATCGATGTATCACGGACGCAACCGGAGGCATACGGGCGACCTGCGTGATGCTGTTCACATTGTCATCTGATGATATGCTTCTGGAGGAGAGGAAGGAGGCGAAGGACTTACCTGTTTGGTCTGCAATCTAGAAGCATGTATCATGGGTTGTTTATGATGCATGACGTCGCAGCTCGTTGGTATGTAGGAACAGAGTGGGCGAGGGCCTTGACTCATTCATCATAGCACGTACCGCTTTACAGCCTATGTAGGCTCCAGCCCGACTGATCATTGGACAAACGTGATTCCGAATTGTTTGGTGTGTGGACACGACCGCTCACACAGATGTACTGAGATGTAACGTCGATGGCCTGCATTGAGAGAAATCCTCGTTTTCATTATATGGTGCAAAGGTGCACTTCACCACGCGCGCCGCGAACGTCTGTCCTAGACCTCTTCTGACACGATCACACGACATCCCGCTCGTCCAGGTCGTCATACAGGGCTTGCGACTTGCATTCTCCGTCTACCTTGTTCGCGTCTCGACAGGCTGGATATCACCTAGTTTGACAACTCAGAATCTGGTGACCGGTTACGGCCAGAGTACAGCGCTCAGCTCTGGAAAGGTGCACATCATTAGCAAGTGCGCAGTACTGTTCTGTAGCCTTCGTCGACGTCTCAGGTGCGTTGTCTCTGCAAGTGTCTCGGGGGAATTTAGTTCTCAAAATAGAAATATACAGGCAACAGGCATAGACTTGCAAGTCGACTACTTGGCACTATACAGCATGCCGCCTAGCCAACGAGTTCTACGACCGCGTAAACAGCGGCCGGATGCTCCAGCCAAGGCAAGCATATACAGTTCATTCCGCCTGTCAGACCGCCTCATTCGTGGCCGTTTCTGTCTTAGGCCAGAAGCAGAACGCAGCGCAAGCGATCAAAACGTCATGAGGGGCAGAGCGTAGTGTCCCCTCGACCCTTGAAACTACCATTGGAATTGCTGCTGCTGGTTCTCTCAGAAGTCGATTCCAACACCACGCTCGTCAAAGCAAGCCGGGTGTGCCGCACGTTCCAAAACGAGGTCGAACACATTCTGTATCGAGAGGTCATTGTATACCGTGTACCGCACATTCGCAGTCTACACCGGGCTCTGACCAAGGCGCCCCGACGCGCATCCCTCATCCACACATTTCGGCTCGTAGACAACGGGCGCATCGCAATGGTTGTGCCGCTGCTCAACGAGATACTCCTCACGCTCAAGAACCTCAAGCACCTGGAGCTGGACCTCACTAGCTGCTTCTATAGACCCGAGCTATACCGCTCCGTACTGAGGACGCTCTCACAGTGCCCATTTGCCCTGCAGTCATACGAAAGCTATGTGGGCAGCGATGCGGAGCTGATCCGGTTCCTCAGCCGGCAGCCAAGCATCGAGTTCTTCGGCATCAAGGGCGCGGTGCTCGATATGCCGGAGTGGACCCTCCCGCAGGACGTTCTGCCGCGTCTCAAGTACCTCCAGACCGACGACGACTTCTACCTGAGCGCATTGCACGCTCCTCGCATGGTCACGCACCTTGATGTCTCTGCGCTGCCCATAGACGAGGATCAGCTGCATGACATCCTGCAGAACGTCGGAAAACAGCTCGTCAGCTTCAAGTACGCGAGAGACTCGCTCCCGCCATTCCCTATCGACCAACCGGTCGACATACTACGAGGTGGAGCCCTTCCGAAGCTCAAGTTTCTCGAGCTGGGGGACTTCATGGAACGCGGTGTATGTCTCGATATTCTGGTCTATCCGTCATGCTGACGCTCTAGATGCATAGGCTGAGTCGTGCTTTGACCCTCACGCTGATATTTCGTATGTGTCCGAGCCAAGCTTCGCATTGGACACCCTTGTTTGGTCTGCGGTGTGGTTCACCAACGCGGGGCGGGACGGCATACTCCACGAACCGATCGGCCGCTTGGCCTACGCTCGCCTATGGGCGAAGAAGCTCCTACAAGCGAGTCGTACCCTGCGCAGAATATACTACGTCGAGCTGGATGAGTTTGAAGGGGATTTCATGACGGGGACGCTGTTCACGTTGTCGGCCGACGGCGTGGTATTATCGCATGAAGACAAGGGGGAGGAGGAGATACCGATGTGGTATACCGTTTGAAATGTGAGTCCTCACTCTGAATGATGCAGGGACGATGAGAGTAGGAACGAGTAGCCCACTCTTTTTCAGACTCGAACACTCCGGAAGATACAAGGGTTGTGAATACGGACGAGCGAAGATCATAGTGTACATACTCGGTATTTTCGCGTTACATGCTCAGGGCTTCTACCGCCAAAGCCATATATACAACATCGAGGTTAAGTCTCTCCGCAAGGGCGTCGACCACCGCGATGGATGGTAAGTTACGTGCAGTGTAGTTGCGAGCGAAGCGAGCATACTTCGGCCTAGGGGGTGCAGCCAGGCAACAAACAAGTACAAATTGTCGATTCGCAAACGATTATTCCCGCCCTCTGCTGTATAGAATGTGCTTCTGCTCGTTCACAAATCCCTACAAATCCGATTGAAAATCACTCAAATTTGCGCGATGGGCCATTCTTTCGGAAGATCCACTTTGATGTCCATATGAGCGTGGTTGATACAGGTTTACGGCTCTGACAACGTCCATTCGAGCGAAGTTGGACTTAGGCGCCCGAACTCCCGCCGCGGCCACACCAATTTCTGACGTCGCGCCGTGGCCCCAGACCACTGGCAAAGCCTTTTCGCAGCCATTTGCTGCTGTGGCTGTGAGGCCATTGTCCAATGAACAAGCTCACAATGAGTACTGCTATATAAGTTTAACTGACCACCCACTGTCCCACTCTTGCTCGCCGACTTCAACCACAGTGGGATTAACATGAAATGGTGCCAGTGCAAGCGATGTACTACATATCCAGCTTCACCGATCTGTAACATATCTCAACCCCACGCAAGCAGCCTGTGTCGCCCTTGCTTTGTAGCGAGCCCCTCTGTGTCACAGATCGATGTTATTATAAGCGCCCGGGACCGTCCCGGCGTCCGATGTGGCCACAGGTCACGCGCCCAATACATATATCCTTGGACGGACGCTCATTGAGCTTATCCGTTCTTGACCGCGACAGTCACTCGTAGCTCGAGCGGGTAGGCTTGCAGACTCCAGTAGACACATAGATCTGCGGCTGCACATTCACGTACTGCTACCAGTTGTGAGTCTATGTCAACCTCCGCCATTTCAAGACTGACGATTTGTTAGGTCTTTCCCATTGTGGTCTTCTCTCCTAATTGCGTCATAACTTATTAAGTAATTTGTTTCACTCCTGATTGACCTTGCGCTGAAGAAGGGTCAACATATGTAGGCTACTCAAGCTAGGCCTCCATGCCGAAGAAGAAACGCTCTAAGAAGCAAGTTCCGACGCAATCCACGCGGGATGCTGTGATACCTCAAGAATGGAGACTTCCCGCCGAACTCTTCACCATGATACTCAAGGAAGTCAACTCCCCGCTCGCTCTAGCCAATGCGGGTTGCGTATGTCATGCCTTCCGGACAGAGGTAGAACCGCGCTTGTACCGCGAAATCCACGTCTCCCTCGGGGTTTCTCGCCAACTTCGCAGCCTCCAGTGTGCGCTCGCCTCATCGCCTCACCGCGCATCCCTCGTCCACATTCTTCGAGTTGATGACGACAGGCATGCGAAGTCCGGTTGTGCAACGTTCAACAAGATTCTGCCGGAGCTCGTAAACCTCACGGACCTTCAACTCAACGTGGAGTACTGCTGTACGCAGCCGACTCTATATAACAGCATTCTTTGTACTCTCAACAAATGTCCTTTCAGCTTGACGTCCTTCGCGTGTCACACGACGCGCAACAAGGAGCTCAAGCAATTCTTGGACAAGCAGACGCAGATCGAATCCTTGGTCGCGAGACACGGCCACATCCTTGACATGGTCGAATGGGTATTATCGAACGACGCCCTCCCGAACCTGAGGTGGCTGCACACATATGACAGCTTCTTTGTCCGTAACATGCAGGCGGACCGCCGGAAGATCGCCCACCTTGACTGGTCCCTCGGTCACACGTACTCCGGCTCGATGATCCACGCCCTAAGCGACCAGATCGTTGAATTCGCTTACCGCAGGACCTTCGTGTGCAGCTCTGACTACATCAGCCACCCCACTGCCCTGTTCCGAGACCACGAGCTCCCTCATCTCAAGCACCTCAAGGTAGTCGATCAAATAGAGGAAGTGAGCAATCCCGTCATATACCAGTTCCACGACTAATCAAAAGCACCTCGTCCCAGCCTATGCCGTGGTTCCCCGGGCTCAGCCACGTAGAATACATGACACGCCAGCCCCTTACTCTCGAGACGTTCACATGGGTCACCGTCTGGGAGACCCGCAGGTACAGGACCACACGCCTGGCCCGGTACCGCGATTTCGTGGACGCAATCCTAACGGCCTGCCCGTCGTTACGGTTCTTCTATGTCGAGCGCGACGACATGGGGCTGCATTTTATCCTCTCCTTCACCATGTCAGAAGAGGGTAATATAGTCAAGCAAGACGAAGCAAGTATACCTGTCTGGCCTGAAGTATGAACGGAAGGTGAGTAGTCGCCTTGTATACGTATACCAAAGTTAATCGACCGCTGTCTCGCCAGGACTTGATGAACGTACAACCCGTCGAGGATGATGGCGGGCAAGGTGTTTAAAACATCACTCAAGCTTGAGGGCACACATTTGGAAGGCTTCTGTAACGAACGACATAGCGACGATGCTTTATACATCATTTTGTACCGCCAAAACTCTACTTCAAATCGATAAATCCAACCGAGGTCCATAGACAGCCGAAGATTGAAGAAAAGGAGCGGCGCACATCCAAATCGCCGAAAGTAATAGAACTTGAAAGGTCGTAACCGCACACCAGCATGTCACCTGCTGACCCAAGGATGATGAAACGAATGAAAATGCACGAGAACGGCTGGATAACGAAGCCAGCTAGGATGTCAGACGATACAGCACATGAGATGCGTACAAATGGGTAACCATGGTCGTAGAATGGACATGCACTGTGTGTGAGTGGGATATATGCAGGGAACATGGGTAATTGCGGTCTTCTTCTTGCTTGATTGCGTCGTCGCCGAGGGCATAAACAGTTGTCGTAAATATTGGTATGCAAGGGCGTAAGAGCCAGAGGAAGGGGTATACAATCGGTCCCAGCGGGCCTACCGCGAGCGGAACGCCTCGATGTATGACTGGGTCGTCTTCTGCAGCGCCGCGGCGCGCTGGAGGTTGCGCTGCGTGATGTTCACGCCTGCGCAGTCCTCAAGCCAGACCGCGCGCTCCTGG
>NW_025955366.1:0-34828 GCF_022376445.1 Fomitopsis serialis | reverse complement strand
CGTCCGCATCGTCACCCGTCCAAGAAATGCTAATGTCGTTGAAGATAAAGTTGGGCATCGTATGTTTACCTTGCACGTTGCCCTTCAGAAGGAATGAAGCCGCGGAGACCTTCCTGGGACCTGACAAATGATTCAGGCCGTAAGCTTCGTCGACCACAACCTTCGCCTTGTTCTTCAACTCGTTGCGCAGCTGCGTCGCCGCAGTCCAGACCTGTGGGATTGATTTAGCTAACAGGAGGTGAACCTGAGAACGACGCACCACATCGAATACTTTGTTTCTCAGGGTATCCTTGCCATCGCCGTTCAGCTTCTTGAACCCAAGGGCGAAGTGCGTGAGAGGCTTCCCGTCGGCGCCGCATAGTTCTCGAACGTCGTTGACCGCCCTCTTGATGAGCACATACTTCTCTGGTAAAAGATCGATGTTCGTCATCTTCTCCCACGTCCAAGCGTGCTCGAGGGAGATCCTGAGGCGGAGGTATGAGTGAGCTTTGGTAACGACAGACTTGACCTCGTCGGGCAGGTCTCTCATCTGCGCTCGACCTCGAGTGCGAGCTGCCCCGGTGGCCTTAGGTTTGGGATGGTTCGCCTTGCCCTTCTGCCCCTTGACAAGCTGGGACTCGTGTAGTTAGCGCACTGCGTGCATAGAGGATGATACATACCACGACATCATGCTCACTCTCATCTTCATCATCCCCTCCCGAATCATCGCTACCCTCACCATACGCATCGTCCGAGACAGACGTAGCCAGCCAGGCCGGTATTTTCTCTTTCTTTTCGACCGCCTTCCCTTTCGCATTCCTGTCAGCAGCGCTCTGGGCAATGTGCGGTGTCCAGGTGTCCATGTTTGCATGCCCAGGAATGAGTCATATATATCATACTAATGAGTCTGTACTCACCTTTCTCGGCGGCGATGCTATCTCAATGACCGCCACGCGACGAGTCCCAGCTTTTTCTGCTCGATTGCGAGTGGACACGCCGGATCTCGTGCCGTCCTCGTCGTCGCCACGAACGTTCTTGCCTCGCGTGCCCTTGTCGCTATTGGTCTTCTTCTTCGAAGGGGTCTTGGCAGCCTGCGCGGAACGTAGACTCGCAGCGAGCAACTGTTCGTCTTCATCGGACAGGGGCGCATCCTCCCGCTCATCGTGTGATCCCTCCATATCAACGTCCTCGTCTTGTGGGGCAGCATGCCTGGCCCTACCTTTACCCTTGACGTCTCGTGTGTGATCTTACATTTATTAGTAGCACATATAGAAATATCGAGTGACTACACACCAGTGTGCGAGCGAGCTTTCGGAGGGGTTGGCTCAAGCTCGTCCTCTTCTGGGGACTCTCCCTCCTCATCCTCTGCTGCCGCTGCATCGTCCGTCACCTCTCGCTCTGCGCCGCTCTGTTCTTCATCGTCCTCTGACCCCACAACCTTCCTGGACCTCTTGCGTTTAGGCCTCTCCTCCTGTGCATCTTCGTCATCTTCCTGCTCTTCAGCCGTCATCGCAGCCGTATCGCGCTGTATCTCTAGCATTGACAAGGGTGTAGCGTCTTTCAGCACTTCGAACCACTTGTAATCAAATCACTTACTTGAGCGACGCTGCACTTCCTTCTGCTTGTCGGCTTGACGCTTTCTGTATTCCAGCTGCTTCAGAAGTTCCGCGTCCTTCTTGCTGAAGCCTCGCTCGTCAACGTGTTCTGCTTCATCGTCGGTCCCTCGATCACGCTTCTTGCCCCGCTTGGTTTTGGACTTCGAGGCTGACGTGTTACTGGGAACTCGAGCGGTCTTGGGCGCCGCGGCCGTCTTCTTGGCGGTGGTGTCGTCTGCGCCCCGCGGGCGAGTGTTTGATCGAGTGTTCATGTTCGCGAGCCAGACACAAGCAACAAGCAGTCAGCAAGAGAAAGATGAAAGGTGAGCTGAGATACCCGCATCAGATAAGTCGGACTTGAGGGACGCCGTGAGACCACACCCGACGGTGTCCGTGCTTCTGGAAGTCGTCAGTCAGCGGCCATAGTAGCGCGGTTCAACTTGTAATTTGCCTGGGAACGGAGTACATCACCCGAGCGCTCCAAGCCGACAGCATTCTTGTACAACGTACGATGCTTGATCAAAATATAAATATGCTAGTACTAGTAGCAGTCTATGGCTAAGCAAAATGAGGATGGTCAGTCCAGCCATTACGACTATCTGCTGTCCATTTGGACAGCTCCCTATCTGTATGGAGAACAATAGAAGCACGCCGTCCAGTATAATGTAAATTAAAGTGAGTGAGTTCACAAGAAGGAAAAATGACAAAATCTGCGTGACGCAGAGGAATTACAAGACCGGCTTCGACGAGGCACAATTCTCCGCCGATGAAATCTCCAATCGGTAGTACCAGACATACTCGGTCGTCCTTGGCGTCCCTGTGCGCTCGAGTAACGACATTGAGGTTGATCACCAAACCTACAAAAGGATGAACCGGCGACGTGTTGTTGTCTGGCAAAAAGGAAGCGGTTGCTTCCAGGTGTTCATACTCAGTTGGTAGCATGTCCCGGAGCTACATGGAGTTGCGTCAGTGAGTTATATTAATTGAGAAAGCAAGAGACGACGTTACCTTGTCGTCTATGCAATGGAAAATATCTTCGAGTATCGTCTTGATCGCCTGGTAGATTGATTGATGTTCTTCCACGTCCTTGGACGTATACGGAATGAACTGCTCATGGTTCGTCCTTGAGCAACCCTTCCGACTCATCAAGGACGGCGGTATGTCAGACGGAGCCGAATGACCCTGTAGAAGACGCTTCAGGAGCATCCTAGACAAAAGAAATGCAATGAATACTAACCTGAGTACAATGGCGATTATACCAAGAAAAATGGATGACCTCGAAGGTACGGCTTACGTCCATTGATCCAGCTTCCACCGTCTCAAACGGGTTGTTCTGAAAGCAGGCAGTCAGACGGTCCATCATATCCCTGCGCATGGGTTCAGGTATTGAGGTACATATGCCAGCGATGAGAGAGTTCCCCTGGCCGCGAATCGTCAGAGTATCCCTAGATATAATATTGAGCCTCATTTTTTCAGTGACGCGTTCGACAGAACACCAGTACTCACCGTATGAGATTCACTGGTACCTGGACGTAAGAGTCTGCGCTCATTCTCTTGCCTGAGTCGTACATCGCTTCCAGCTGTACCAAAGACAGAACAATTAGCGACGACCCAACGCTTGGCTAAGAATGTCAGCATACCTTAGTCCGAAGATCTGTGATGCTGGTAGGTACAGTCGCCTTACTCGCCCTCGATCGCTCGTGCTCCGTCCAAGCTATGTTACTCTCGCGATCGCGAGGTGCAGGATAGCGCTTATTGTCCGGATGTTGTGGATCGTACAATGTCGCGATGACCTGGTGATCCGGCGAGGCAACGTCCTTAAGTTGAGGTGGAGCAGTAGAATGAGGCAAGTTAGGTAGTGGCAGGGGAAGCAGTGGGAGTGACAACAGAGGTGTGAGAGGCGATGATAGAGGTGATACTATAAGTGATTGATTGACCGGCACTGAGCCATAGCCACGATCGGTTCGTTGTCTGGGGCCGTTAAGAGCGTGTGTTCTCCGTAGCATGTAGCCCACATGTCGGGACAACGCGGATCGAGCTTGAATGAGCTATGCAGGTAAGTCAATACGACGGTATCATGATCAGTGCAGACGTCAACCTCGGAAGACTCACTTGTACACAAATGAATCAAAAAACTGGTCCGATATCTCGAGGTTCGCGCAAAGCGCGTTATGAGCTGCCGTGAGCATGCCAGACACCGGGAAGAGGTGACGCAGAGGGATCGGGCGGTGTTTTTGTAGGAGAGATACTGCTGGAATGATTGTGTTTTTCACCGCTCGACCCGCAGCGGAGTCTGCTTGTGATGAGCAAGGTGTCAAAATATCAGAGGGGGCTGCCTAGCCACTTACCGTCTGGCCATCTCAAGATGTTCCCTATATATTTGGCAGTATGACCGTCCATCGTCCCTATGGTCGTTCTGAGGTTCCTCATAACAACCAGAACCAGGACGTACACCGTGCCTGCAAAGACAAATCATTGGCAACGATTGACTACGCGTGATTGTGCTGCACTTACCACCACCGGCTAGCCGAGCAAATTTACAGCCCATCGTATTCCAATTCTCGAATGTTCTTTGTGAGACGGTTCTCCTGGTGTTCGCTTGCAGCTGTGACGTCCAGATGGCTTTGAGAGTCGGTTGGGGCTTACAGCGACGAAGGCTAGGAGAAATCAAGTCAGTTTGGATCGCTGAACATGCATCCTGACGTCCGTACATACCTACTAATCTTGCACGCCAATTGCATCAGTCTCACCATCACTGCGAAGTCCGAGGCTTCGTTATGGTGGATTGCGGCGGCGCATCGTTCAGTGAACATGCTCAGCGATCCGTCCACCTGCGGAGTACTAGGACTGAATAGCGAATCTGCTCTACGTAGCACGTTATCGCAGCAACCCAACATCGCCTCATCTGTGAGACCGGTGGTGAGATCAGAGAAGAAACGTGTTACTGTGTTCTTTGACGAGTGTGATGGTGCAGGTAAGGGATCCGTATCCCACAGCAGCTCCGCAGGAGCAGGCGCCGCATTTGAGAAGTTGATGCCCCCGCGTGGACAGGGCGGTAGTCGATTTTCGGGCTGTCCCATATTGGCAGTCTGCCTAGCTGGGGCACGTTCTTTGCGGGCGTACGGTGTCTTGCCAGTTCGATTGCGTGACCGCGTCGAGCGGACAGGACCCACCGTATCAGAGTCAATGACACCCTGAGTACCTTTGCAAATCCAATAAGATGTCAGCCCAATTGTGCGTACTATTGCAGGACTCACCGGTTGTTTTCCCTTGAAATTTATCCTGTGGTTGGACTTGGGACCTTGTCTTGCGGGCGTAGACGGTTGATGTGTCAGGCATCGTTGTCTCACCGATGCCTTCCGATGCCAATACCGTCAGATTTGTCATACAGTAGGTCACTAAATACTACTTACTGGCGACATTGTCACTACGTACTTCTTGAACACCGTTATGCTCAGATTGAATCATGCACTGTGCAGCCGGTGCTGTGCCACCTGAGCAGACAAGACAGTTAGAAGCGACGTCATACGATGTATGACTTCTTACCGTTGCTGCTAGTCGAGCACATGCCATTCAAGTTGTCATTGACCTGCCAAGTGCGGGCAAGGTCTGCAGGACCTGTAAGATCAACACCCTCGAGCCTTGCCCACAAGGTCCTCAACACGTGGCTGAGATCAGGCGTACGCCTCAGTAACTCTACCAAACAGACACGTTCCTCTTCTGTGAAGAACATCGCTGTTGACGGTGTTCGAGGTGACGAGCACAGCCAGAGACAAGCACTGTCTCTACGCGGTGACGGACTTGAATATTGCGGCTGTGAAATTCCGATAAAAGTCCCTCTCTCGACGAGTAGACCGTCTGCAGTGGATTTTTGAGCAGCGAAGTCACCAGATCACTCAGTCAGCGAGAGATATAACCAGGTGTTTTTTTAACACCAAATGGTAATCTGTTTATCTCAACGTACGAAGGGGCTCTGCCATTCGGAATACAAACCTTGTCTGCCGTAGTTATTACCCGGTACCACACTGCCACTACAAGTCCTGTAGTCCTACCGACTCCTACCGCCTCATACATGGTGACCGCCAACGCGCCTTACTCATCCACCGCCCACTCTCCTCACTGCCCGGTGCGCCGCCCCCGGCGCGTACCGAACTGAAAACACCGAACGAACGCCCAAGTCTCGTGAATCGATCGAGACGAGGGCGTAGTGACGTTAACTGGGCGGATGCGGTGCGTGTCGAGCCCTGCAATTGGCTCTGGCGACCTGCAAACAAAGTGTCAGCTCCTCAGCATGCACGAAGAAATCAGTTAGCATACCGTCGGGCGATGAACGTCGACCCCGTCTCGGCCTCGCACAGCGTTGTCGCAGGGACACCGAGGGCCACTGGGTCTTGTCGGCATGGCGATCACCTGGCCCGTGGCAGTCCTGTCGTGAAGGCGTGTGCGTGTCGCGAATATGAGTACGATACGCAGCCATGTACGGACGACAAGAGACATACCGGTTTCACGGTATGTTGGTCGGCGGCCACGCAATGCCTGGAGATCGCCCGACGACGGCGTGTACGGACAGCCCCGAGTATGTATGGGCAGCGCGGGCACGTTGTGCTCTCCACGCTCGACCTGCACGTGCTGAGTTTTGTGTGTCATGATGCAGGTGATGTGCCGCGCCGTCGGGATGTGTCCGGATGTGAGCGACGTGCTCTGGACGTGCACAACGCGCTCCGGTCGTTGAATGGATGCGTATATTCGTGCGCTGTCCAGCCATCTCCGTCGAGTCAATCACACGGATGTGATCCACCACGTTCGTGCATGCCATCTTCTGCGTGCGGACAGACATGGATGGCAGTGTCCAGACGCCAATGGCGTGTGCTACCTCCCTCGCCGCCCTTGGCTGCCTGGTCAACCTCCGAGACAACTGTCTGCTGCTGTTGCTCAAGGTGCCCATGTCAACTCGTGGCACCGCTGTCCAGCACGTCTGACTCACCTGTAAGTCTCACGCGCTTTTGTGCGTCGTCGGTGCCTTGCAGCATCTGCAAACGTCGTTCGAGCTCGAACTGCTCTGACGGGAGCAGGAGTTTCATTAGCACCGAAGGACCCGCTCACCAGGCTAGAGACGGCCTTGGCTGCCGGACGACCCGTTCCCATCGTACCAGTCCCCCGTCGTCTCGTTGACCTTGCGCTCGCCTGGACACGCCGTGATCGTCTTGGCTGAATACTAGGTCAGTGGCGCCGTGAGTGTCGTTGGGTACGTCGTCGAGTATGTTGTTCAGGGTGCAGGGGATATAGTGAATGCGCGTGGGTCGTGAGGCAGAAGAGTCGGAAGGAGATGCGATGCGATGCGATGCGATGGGGCGAGTAGACGGACAGGTTGATGGGCGCAGGCGAGTGTATGCGGGCAAGTGTGTGCGGGCAAGTATATGCAGGCCAGTGAGAGCGGCGAAGTGTTGACAAGCGTAGGGAACGAGGGAGAGCAGGCATTCAGGCGACAGGTGGCGGGCTGGCAATTGAGATTGAGATCGAGATCTGAACAACTCCGCGTCCCCTGCGTCGTGCCGTCACAAAGTCCTTGTCCCGCACGAACAACATCCTCAAGCAAAATTCGCATCTGGTAGGCTAATCTCTTTTCTCATGTACTCATCTCTTACCCGTACCTGTCATACAAGCCATGCCACCCCGGAACCGCCCTCGACCCCGGAACCGCCCTCGGAACTACCCTGGACCCGCTGATGATGAGGTCCAATACCTCGGGTTCCAGCGCGTCGACGTCGAGAAGAGTGAGGTCCACCGGACGAAGCTCGAGGAGGATGGTTTAGTTTACTGCGGGTACCTCAACACGGAGGATTATTCAAGGCGTCCTCTGCCACCACATGTCCGCCAAACGCAGGGACCGGTCGTGATCGATCTGGTCTCTTCGGATGACGAAGACGACTCGGAGCTCACCCTGAGTGTGGCCAGGCGGGCTACTGACGTGTCGACTGCTGCGTCGACTGCTGCGTCGACTGCTGCGTCGAGCTCGTCTTCGTCGGGCGCCCGGAGCACTAGATCCAGCGCGCGGTTGGCCAACAAAGTGAGTGCGTTGCTTGTGGATCTTGGACATCACATTCTGAGCGATCATCACCCTCTGCCAGATAGCTCACAAACCAACTTCTCCGTCTTCACGCGGCAAACACTCTGCTCCTAGAACGTCAAAGGTCCCCACCGTGAAGAAACGGCAACACGAAGTCAAAACGGGCCGGGAGACCAGGCGACAGCGAGTGCGCAAGCGGCGTGTTGAACGATCGACCTCGCCGTCGAACACTGCAGAATGAGGCATTACTTACGGATGGTTGTTACGAATAGTCCAGTGTGCTCGCGAATAGATCTATGCTTCATAACTGTGACCTACAACAGCGTGATGACTGAGATGATAATACAACGATACGACAGACGATAATACGACAGACGATATACCTGAATAGAGAAACACGTACATGCCGTGACGGAGGCACGTCGACGACGCCGCGCCAGAGGCATGTCAACCTCTACCTAACCTCGCTCACGCCTGCTCTCAATCCCCCCTGTTAGCCTGGTACCGAGTGATCCGAGTGGATCGTCCGATGGACGGACTGCCCAGTACCTCCTGGTACTCGTCGGCACTGTTGTCGTCGTCCTTGACGACCTTGTCCAGCCACACCTCCTCAGAGGATGTCGGGCTCACTTGGAGTACCTTCGGAGCAGGCACAGGCGACGGCGGCGGCGTGACCAGGCGACGCTGCTTCTTATAATCTGCGACTCGAGCCTTGTCCGCGGCGGTTGCCTCGACCTCAGAACTGGAAGCGGACTCGTCGTCAGAGTCGGAAGGGTGCACCCGCTTGATCGACGTGGCGATGCCTCGCAGGTCTTTCAGGTGCGAGTTCAGCGCCTCCGTCCGCCGTTGTTCGGGAGTCCTTGTGTCGAGCTCAACGGTCTTTCGGTACGCTAGACGTCGGAAGGTATCCCGGGCTTTGATGCGAGCGGCTCTCTTGATCCCTTGAATGAGTGCTGGTATGGGGTTGACGATAGGAGGCTGTGTCAAGTCGGGATTGCCTTGGACGTCCAGGCGCTTCACGACTTCGCTTGCGTGCTTGCGATTACCGCTCAGCACGGCTTCCCGTACCCAGGCATCACTGCGCTGGTCGTATGCCGTAGCCCTGGCCATGCGGATGCCCTCCATCCAGCGATCGACCACCGCGTACATCGCCTGCCGCACATCGTCGTCCTCGAGGAGCAGCTCAACGTCAGAGTTGTTGTCGGACACTGTCTCGTTGTCGGACACTGTCTCGTTGTCGGGGATCGTCTCCACCTGGCTACCTTCCTCTTCCTCCTCCACGTCCTCGTCCTCCTCCTCATCATCGCTGTCTTCGGTCTTGATCATTTCCACCTCCTTCTCCACGGGCAGCAAGTTCCTACCCTCGTAGTCATGTAAGACAGGCTGGATCGATGGACTAGAATTAGCATGATCTAGGATAGCAATGATTAAGGATGTGACTTACCGTCCCCAAAAGTTTAAGGACCCACGACCGCCAATCATCGCACCCTTCCATGTTCTCGTGTGTTTCACGCACAGCGTCAAGGTCGGAGGGGACGAAGGCCAATAGCGTAGCTTTGATGCGCCCGATGAGGACCTGGTCGTCACGCTTAAAGCCCGTGCAGAGAACGTCGTTCGCTTCGCCACCTCCCGGGACAAAACCGTCCGCATCGGGTCGAGGCACTTCTGGATCGATGTAAGGGAACTCGTGCAACTTCACGCCGATGAAAAGCACAGGGCCTTCAAAGACCATGGCCTTTCCTAACTATGATACGTCAGTATCATGGCGGTTCTGAGCACTCGGAAATATCACTCACCTTCTCTGTCAGCAGGTCTACGCGCTGCTTAGCCCCTGTCTGGATGACGATCACATCGTCCTGCTTATCGACTTCTTCAAGTATATCGCTCCCAGGGGGCTTGACGGTATTGAAGTACTGGACGGCAACCATTCCGTCTGGTGTTTGCCGCGATGTTTCGTCCTTCAGGGGTCGATTTCGGTCGATCAGTAAACTCTGGTGTTTGTCGACGGCGATGTGGGCGTCTTCTGCAGCACCCAGCATGGCGGCGTTGACGATTTCGTGGAGGGCGAGGGGCGCCATGACGGTGAGAATGCGTCTATCAGGATCGTAATGGAATCTGGAAGAATTAATCAGGCACAAATTCAAGGAATACTACGTGTGTGCTCACGAGAAGAATTCGAGGATTTCCGAATTGTGGTCGATGTAGGCGCAAGCCTCTTTCCAGACGCCTTCGCTTATGTCGTTCCTAGTCTGTAATTCACGATAACTGTCAGGATAGGTTCATAAGAATTGAATGAAGTGAAGTTGGCTTACTGTCTGCTGATCAAAGAGGAAGGGGAAATCGTCTTCCTGCAGCAAGTCGCCGAACACCTGGTCGGCAAGGTGCCAGGAACGGATGGCGTGGGCAAGGTAGTGGTCGTAGTTGGCTGATCTCTTAGAGGGGATGTTGTCCTTCGTGTGGCGCCGGGGGTCGAGAGGTGGTGAAGAAAACGTGTGTCCGAGGGAGGACAACGGTGAAGAGGATAGCACGGCTAATTCATGGCACAGTTAGTTACTTCGCTGTGTCTGACGAAGACAGCCCGTTGACATACCTGTGTCTCCCCCAGAGGATCTATCGGAGCGGTCTTCGTCGTTGTGGTCGAGCTCAAGGTTTGCCTTGAGCTCAGTCGAGTCGACGTAGCGAAATCCGTAGTGGAGGGGATGTCCCAAATCGTCGTCTTGAGTGGGGGACACGATGCGAGGGTTGTGCAGGCCGTGGTAGTGAGAGGAGGCCATGAGGTTGGGAACTGGAGATTAGAGGAAAACGATGAGATAGAACCCTCATACGTGAAAGGAAGAAGTTAGGGACACACCGGTACATGTTGTATCCAGTGACCTCCTCCGGCAGCGCATCCGTGCCCTCGAACTCTCCCTCATGCTTCGACTCTTCTATGAAGTCCCTAGCCCGGAACTCAACTTCAAGGTTAGCCAACGTTATCTTAAGGCACCAGGCACTCACGTCTGGCATTGCACGCAGGACCTCACATCTAGCGTCGCACCTGGGACCCCTGAACCCCGCTGGCCACGGCGGCCGACGCCGAGCGGCTGGTGTGCAATAGTTGCCTCATTTGGACGGCCGCAATGCCCTTGCGGCCGTCCAAATGAGGCACACCATCAAAACATACGCTCCGCGCCACGCCCTGCGTCGAGGCGTAATCGACTTACGCCGTGCGGTGGGTCGGTTACACCATGCGGTCGTGTCGCTGCGCAAAGGTACATACAGTACAACAGGCGTGAGTTACTGTGGGCTCAGGGGAAATAACATCGCACTCACTAGCTTTCTGCATCCAGAGAGTGTTGTGCGATTTGAGCGGACGGCGTTACAGTTAACGTTACGTCCACTTCTCACTGAAGGAGAAACAAATAGAGGTCACGTACTGAAAACATACCGAATACATGTGTGAGTGTTCAAGTCAACATGCGTGAGGGAGTGAGGGAATGAACGAAGCGAACGGATGTGCGACTGAAGCGAACTGACGTGCGACGTAAGCGCTGCAGAGCTCCCAGGACGTAATCAAGTCCATAACGATCTTGGGCGGCTGGCACCTCACCGGAATTAGCCTCCAGGGTCGCTTGCTCACTTTTTACTCTGTCTCTCCAACTTTCTGGAACAACACAACGTTGCTGGACATAACTGGTGAGTCTCAGAATAATCTCTCTGGATGTCGAATACTCACCAAGGGTTGAAGATCATGTCCAAGAAACGGGGCCACTTGGAGGCCTTGCTGGCGCAGACATGTGCCGCTTGCGACGAGACTTTCGATACCATGCAGGGACTGATGGCTCACCAGTCTACAAGCCGCAAATGCGCATGGTATAAAAAGGGCAAATTAAAAGCCGTATTCATGTTGGATGCTGATGCTGAGGAATCCGGTTCGCATTCAGAGGAAATGAGTCGCAGCAGTAGCTCTAGGTGAGAATTGAATCCACGTCCTCTACACTACCATAACTCATTCTATAAAGGCCCCAGCTACCTACCACACGTACGTTACAGGGCACTGCCTACAACAGAGGCGAAGGGTCTTCAAATTCAGAATCACATCCAGGGCGCGATGACAGTGAGAGTACGGCAGATGAAGACGATAGCTTAGGCTCGCAGACCGACCACGAATTAATGTTCGTCCCGTTGCCCATCCCTAGTGCGTCAGGCTGCGATGCTCCTGCGGAATCCTCGTCTTCGGGTGCCCGCGGTCGTCGGTCGGCTATACAACTAGACGACGACGAAGACACTAGAGTAGAGGAGGTCAACAAGACTGCTGGACGTGTGGTGGGAGAGGGACGGACTATGAGGGATGCATGGCGGAAGCATTTTGCAAAACAGGGCTCCGAAGATGCCGATGACGGAGACCCGACAGGTAAGTGGACTTGTAATTTGTTACAAGACAGACGTGACGGGCTCACCTAATATTATAGATGAAAGCTCTCTGTGGGAGCCGTTCGATTCAGAGACGGACTGGGAGATCGCCTCCTGGTGCGTCAAGGAGGGCATCAGCCAAGGGGCTGTTGACCGATTTCTGAACATACCTAACGTGAGTTTCCTGTGATTCAAAACAACTTTCAGCCTTCTGATTAAAGATATAGGTACGAGAGAAACTTGGCCTATCTTACCATAACATGCGCGCACTCCTGCAAAAGGTCGATTCAATACCCGAGAGAGCCGAGTGGATGGAGCAATGGATAACGTTCAAGGACCGACCGGGTGAGCAACATCTCATCCAGTTCCGCGACATCATAGCGGCGATCAGGGCGTTACTGGGAAACCCTGCTCACGCGGACCGCATCGTGTATCGCCCACGTCGGATCTTCTCGGACGCGAGTCGCAAGAACCGCATCTACACAGAGATGTGGACAGGAAAATGGTGGAATGCCGTACAGGTAGGTTTTTCATTTCATTTCATTGATATTGCTAGACATGTACTCATTGCTATGCTACCTCAGAGCCTACTACCGGAGGGAGCCGCTCTGGCCCCCGTCATTATTTCGACGGACAAGACGCAACTTACACAATTTTCTGGGAACAAGTCCGCGTACCCCGTCTACATGACGCTTGGCAACATCCCGAAGGCTCTGCGTCGCAAGCCTTCAGAGCATGCGTGCATCCTAATAGGATACCTCTCCGTTGACAAGGTCGACTCTACCGGCCTCAGTGATCGCAAACATCGCGCGCTTGTTCAGCAATTGTTCCATGCCTCCGTCAAAATCATCTTGGAGCCACTCATCCGGGCTGGAAAGGAGGGCATCAACGTGACAGGAGGAGACGGGAAAATTCGGCGCGTTCACCCTGTGCTCGCGTCCTACGTCGCTGACTACCCCGAGCAGTGCTTGGTGACGTGCACCAAGTACGGCACCTGCAGTGTCTGCCAGTGCTCAGAGGCAGCTCTCGGAGACGATACCTCGAAGACGCCACGCCGACAGATCTGGACGTTGGATGTCCTGCAGAAGGCCAAAACTCGTGGCAAGAAGGGCACGGCGGCATTCTACAACGCTTGCAAGGAATACAACGTATCAGGATACGTTGTCGAACCGTTCTGGAAGGACCTACCCTACACCGACATCCACCACTGCATCACACCCGATATCCTCCACCAACTCTACCAAGGAGTTTTCAAGCACATTCTAGAGTGGTGCAGCGAACTTATGGACGAATCCGAACTCGACCAACGAATTCGCTGCTTACCGCCTGCATACGGCACACGCCATTTCAAGAATGGGATTTCCTCCCTGTCTCAGGTATCTGGCGGTGAACGCAAGGATATCGCTCGAATCCTGCTGGGATGTCTCGTCGGACGCCTACCTCACGCCGTCATCACCACGTTCCGTGCTCTTCTCGACTTCATATACATCGCTCAGTACTCGACGCACGACGACACGACGCTCACCTATTTGGAGGACGCGCTGAAGACTTACCACAAGAACAAGGAGATCCTGAAGACCCTTGGCATACGCGAACATCTAAATATACCTAAGTTCCACTCCCTCCACCACTACATCGATTCTATTCGCAACCTGGGCACTACCGACAATTATAATACTGAACTCTTTGAACGCCTGCACATCGACTGCGCGAAGAAGGCTTGGCGAGCGTCCAACCATCGCAACGAGCGCCCTCAAATGACCAAGTGGCTCGAACGTCAGGAGAAGGTAGCCATGTTTGAGACGCTTCGTCAGAGACTCCACGAGGAGCGCATTGCATCAAACGAATCTCCTGGCGTTCCAGCAGTTCCAGGAGCACAGTCACACCGTCCTCAAGCCAGCCTATCTTTGCCAAAACATCCTTCCGTCTCGCAACAGTCCATCTCGTCCATTGCGGACAAGCATCAAGCACCGGGCTTCGCAAAAGCCCTCAATCAACACATATATTTCATGAAGCTAGGTCGCCCCCTTACAGCCGCTGAGGCGGAGAAAGCGAGCTCATACCTCCCTTTCTCCCGCCTCGACGTCTTCCACGGTGTCAAGTTCACCACTGTTCCCCTCACCGACGACAACCCAGATCGCGACGCAGTCAAGGCGAAGCCGTCTTGCGGAACAGAACCCGCACGGTTCGATACGGTCGTGGTCTTGCGAGACGACAATGCTGAGGCAACTGGTCTCCAAGGTGAGTAGGTCAACACATCTCATTTCTACTGTCTAAACAAACTTTCACCAGGAACTCGCATAGGGCGAGTCAAAACGATCTTCAAGCTACCAGAGAAGATCTACCAACACGGTGCTGTCTCAGAGATGCCAGCCCCAGAGGAATGGGCACAGCAAGGCCCCCTGGCCTACGTTGAATGGTATGCCAAACTCCCTGCCGCTGCCGACCCCGTACACATGATGTACGATGTCCGAAAGATGCCCCTTAGGGCGGACGGCACGCCGCCTGGAGACGTAGTACCTTTACGAATGATCCGCCAGTCCTGTCAATTAGTTCCCCATTTCCCAAACCCCACTCGTACGAACTCACGTCCCAACGTTCCGAATGACTGGACCACTGACAACGTACTGGACAAAGCACATAGGTTTTTGTTGAACAACTGGGCCAGTAAATACGCTTATCAAACTCTATGGTAGCAACCCTACGTATGACCACATTGACCTTGGCACTGTAATATTAAACCCTACCTGCGCAGTACCCACCACAACAGTTGCCCTTCGTCTGAAGAATATCCTGATCCAGTTCCAGTACGTTGTTGACTTGTCAATCTACATTACTCACTCACTTGCGCATGCAGTAGGCCGCCTTCGACATTCCCGCACCGGTCAACGTTCAAGCTGCTCCGTGCCTCCCGCACGAAGACAATACCTGAGAGGACACACTGTCCACCATACGAGGCCCGGGCAGACGACGTGGACAAGGCCCGTCGCCCAGTATCCGAGGGCGTCGTGAACCCAGTACGTCTATGCGCCACGTCCTTGCACATGGTTGCGATCTTTCACACCTCCTACAGCCAGCGTGCTCGAGCCTCGTATCGTCATCCACGCTGTAGAACCAGGGGTGGTTCCGTAATAGCGGACTCTGCTCGCCCTCGCCCGCCAGCGGTCCGAGCGGGAAATGATGCACACGGACAGCTGACATCCGAAGTACAGCAGGTTCGCCCAATTGCGCATGCCGATCGACCGGAGAGACGGCCACGATGTCCACGACTTGCAGGCTCTGCCTTGCAAGCACATATGCGCAGAGACGGAGAACACGCAGGACACTGGTGCGCATCGTACCATCTGCCTGTCAGCTTCATTGACTGACCTAGCCTGGCTTTACAGTGTTCTGGTACCTACGTGAACGGCCGGTGCTCGACACTGCTCCTCGGGATGCTAACGAGGTCCTTCGTGGCGAGCACATACCCTGCGCATCGGCATGACCGACGAAGACACCATATATCGTCTTCCGGCAAGCAAGCCTCGGGCCATGCGTTGTGGCGACCTCGAAGTGTGCGTATGTGTCCTGATATCAGTTCCACCGTCGTCACTCACCGGGTTCAATCTGGCAGGTGCGACAGTACCACGGGGCAGTTGGCATTCATCGTGCGTGGCGCGTCGAGCTTGCTGGTCAAGCCCATGCTCGCGTCGGTAAGCACCTTGTGCTTCAAGCAGGCAGGACCTCAACCTATCTCATCTGCGCGCAGGCCCGGGTCCCAATATGCACACCGCACAACCGCACTATGTGTGGCTGCTATGCACCCTCCGAGCGCAGCATCCTATCGCCGTCGCCGGATGATCGAGTACAGTACACAACGTATCGTCTTCTGGCGAACTGGCGCACCCGTTCACGCTGTGTCAACGCGCACGCTGCTGAGCCCTCTCGGTGCGCTACTCCGCCGTGCACAGCTGGTCCACGTCGTGCCCACCGTCATCTTCAAGTTTGACCTCGGCCGGATGATCGATGTCCGGCAAACTGACCGTGGAGCACCCCTGTCCGCGCTGTGTTGATGCGCACACTAGTGCTTCTTTGTGGGTCCCTCCCGGAAGGCTACCGCACCATGTCACGCCTGCCATCATCGCCACCATCCGTCCATACAATCTAATATGCAACATATTGACGCCCAGTGAAGACGGACAAGTACGCTGTTTTGAACGAACTGCATGTGATGTCCTGTGGTCGCTGTTCAACGAAGACGCGACGTACGGAGTTCCGACTTGTGGGTATGCGAGGCGCGACGAAGCACGTCGGTCGTGGCAAAGACATGACAGATGGCGTTTTGGCGAGTGTCGTGTCTACGATGGGGTACCCGTTGATAACGCGGCAGACGGTCTAGGTCCTCTGGATGCACGCGCGCACAGCTGCCACAATCAACACCGGGTGGACAGGCCATTGGCTTGGACAACAGTTCTCTGGAGCTGCAAGCGAAGCCTCCGAGTCGTCCAGGATCACCGTCTGTTACGCAAGTTCGTATTCCGCGCAGGATTCCAGTGTCCCTCACCACCTTCGTGTCAACTTTCAGCGTAGTGTACAGAACACGGTGCAGATCTTCCATATCGACCGACGCAAACTAAGCGACCTCGACCCAGCTTACGTTATCGACTCCGTGTGCGAGCTGGCGGAGCGGCTGGTTGTCATTCGTGGCGACAGTCGTATAGTATCGCAGGAGACCCAGAACAATGCAACACTCCTGTTCCGCACCGGGTCCCACTGGCTCCTTTGTGCTACGTTCGCTGCATGGGGAGGCCCGGGCGAAGTTCAATCAAACCGTGGCGCAGCCAGGTGAGATGTGTGGTACGCAGTCTATCGGCGAACCAGCGACGCAGATGACACTGAACACGTTCCATCACGCAGGTGTATCCAGTGAGAATGTCACGCTCTGCGTGCCGCGGTTGAAGGAAATCATCAATGTTGCGACGAACATCAAGACGCCCTCACTGTCCGTGTTCCTCGCACCGCACATCGCACGTCTCTGTGCACTGTCACGGCAGTGGTAGAGATTTGGTATGATCCCGAGTGCGTGGACCAACTTCGCCTACATACTCGCCGACGTCAGCAGCGCTGAATCTCACATTGCCAGGATACTCGCCCACGAGTCCTCGGTACTCACCTACTTCCCCATCATTATCCCCGACATCACCTCGTTACAGCCCGCAGTCCCCGTCATTCAGCCCAACGTCACCACAGTACTCAGCCAAGAGTCCATCCTAGTCGTTCAACCTGGCTTCTGACGTCTGCAACTCTCCGACGTGTAGGTTTAAATGACTTGTACCCTTGGATTCTGTGACTGACATGATGTACGCTCCTGCCCAGATGTCTCCCTTCGTTGCCGAAGTATTCACCGGCCTCACCAGCATCAACCGCATCTCCCAAGTACTGTGAGTAGCCGTGCACCATATTGTGACTTGTGGTGCTGTTGTTGACGCTCCCTTTAGCACCGACATCACTGACCTACTCTCCAGCGCGTACCCCTTAAATGTAGACGTATCTTGATGCCTTACCAACCTGCCAGTGCGTGATCTCAATCCTCATAGACCCGCTTATTACAGTGAGTCTAATACGGGTGCATGGCATTGGGGTCACTGATAGCTTGTTACAGCTCCTGCATGATCCACCATTTACAGTCCAAAATGGCCGCAACCTTTCCTACACCATGACCGCATTCGAGAATGTCTCGTACACAAGCGACTCCCCCAGTGCCGTCGCAGAACGCTGCGAGAGCGTTGGCGGATTTGGCAGCAGGCAGAATGAACACTCAGTTGTTCAATGCGGCGACCAGGCGCAGGCTGTTCGTCAGGCTCCGTGAATCGTGCAAGTTGTGTCTGTGCACACCGTACCGGACTCATAAAATGCATCCAGATGGCCTTGCCAGTTCCAATTTGTGTTCTGGACACAGACCACCAACGTCCATAGAGAGCACACTGAGACTACTAGATAGAAGTACTACATTTACTATGATAGATACTTTGAAAGTAGTACGCCTGAAAATGCATACTTAAGAACTCATGATTGAGTCAATGTAAGACCTCCGAGAATAAAGAAAATCCCCTAGCCAAAATTTGCTTGCAGGTAACACAATATCTTCTTGAAGGGATGCTTAGTCAAGGAAACTGCATCTTATGCAAGCACGGCTATTTTGACAAAGCCTTACAGGTCCTGAAACACTTAACCAAGTTGTCCAAGCATTTATGTGTTGCCATGTGGCTTGACAAGCAAACCTGGTTTTTCCTGATGTACATATGATCCAAGGGCCCATTGACACCCCATACCTCCTCAGCATCCTCCTCAGCATCCTTCGACGGATCTTCTGTTGTCACGGCGAGAATGTCAGTGTCCTTGACCATGCCGAGAGGACTCCAGTTATTGAGGCACATCAATGCGCGGATCGAGGCGGCCGACAAGCCATTTCGCAGGTGTGTTACAATAATCCGGCCCTGGCTGAACAGGCGCTCAACGCCGACCGATGTAGCTGTATCAATCAGCATTCGAAGAAGACGAGGGATGAGGAATACTTACGAGGAATGGTTAGATAGCAACACGCCATGCGAGACAACGTTGGATACGTCTTGTGCGCGTCGTTCGATGTCCACCACTCCAGCACATTGTCGATGCTCCGATCAGGCTCAGCAGCGAGGTAGTGTTCGAACTCATCTGTCACCGGTGCAGCCGCCTGCTTACGCTTCGCACGAGCAGCATCGAACATGTTGACCTTGCGGCCCTTGCCCTTTGGAGCACCCACGCCATCGTCCGAGTCTTGGGCCTGAGCACCAGACGTAGATGTCTGACACTCGAGATGATCAGCTGGGTAAAAAATGAGAGGACACAATCAATAGGCGTACCGATGGCTCAGCGTCGGCACCCTTCTTCGTCGCGCGGGCTTTGCGGGGAGGCCGGCCTTTCCAATCCCCTTCGTATGCTTCCTTTGCAGCGAGACGTGCGTCGCTGACCCAGCTGGCGAGCCACCCATGCTCGGTGAAGTATTGGAGCTTATAACGGGGGTTGAGAACTGATCATAGTTTGATCAGTGACAGTCCGTGTACTACCTGACACCGAGGTACGTACTCATTGCGATGCGGTATGCCGCCGACTCATCGGTCTTGTCGTAGTAATGATTGATGGTTCGTTTGGCACACCCGACGGCGACGCGAATGGCTGGATCGAGCGTCGTGTCCGTGGTGTCCGTCGCAAGTTGCTCGTCAATCTCATCCATGGATGGGATGACATCCGTGAGAGTCGGGGCCTCCTCGCCTTCACGCGAGAAAAATTCGGTCGCGTCGGCAAAGACCTGCCGCGGTGCGCGCGTGTTTGAATAGGGGAAAGCACGAAGAGACCGAGGCGTCGAGGAGCCGAAGGAAGAGTCCATGAGGCGAGTACAACACGTAGTGACGTTCCCCGGGCCGTGGGCGAACCCGCCGCAAGGTTGACGCAGGCCGCAGGCAAGTGAGCAAGCAGAGATGAGCGGTTGTGGGTACGCGGCAAGGCGGGCGCGGGCGTGACCAGGGCAGAGGGCAGTGCACGTATTAGGCATTGTGGTACGAAACGAGTAAGTAACAGTGTGGACCCACAAAGTGACCAAAGTGACTCACCCGAAGGACGTCACAGAGTTGCTGTGCAATCGTCCACTCTCGCTCATTCAGCTCCCACTGGCGCAGGTTATTCGCCTGCGCCTCAGTCATCCGTTCGATGGCACGCCGGTACTGGAGTGCTACATCCAGCATACGGAACGTCGAGTTCCACCTGGTACGTACATCCCGCGGCAGCTTGTTCACTTTCAGTTTGACGGCCTCGACTGCTCTCTCCCAGGCTGGCAAGAGCAGCGTCGGCGAGTGGTGTATCAACATGGAAATCTTTCGTAGCTGTGGGCACGACACGGTGAGTGGTCTGACTACATAAAGAGTTCGAAAACTGACCTTTAGCAGCATCATCTTGACCGGGCGGACCTGCGCCTCGTTGCTGGCCCTGCCGGCCTCGTCGATCTCTTCGTTTGCATCCCACAGGCCATCCACGTCGTCAGCATGGGGGTCCGCAGGGTCTTCGTCGAAATCCAAGTCCTCCATCAGCTTCTGCAACTCCTGATCCCACTCGGTCAGCGATTGATCATCGACATCGTCCTCATTAAGGTCAGTGTCGTCTACATCCCCTTTCTTCTTGCGTTTCGGTTTGGGTGGCTCGAACTGACGGAGCAGTGCCTTTGCTACTAGGTTGACAATATGGCAAAAACATCGCGAGCGCGAGCGGCGCCCAGGGAAGCCCTTGAGCATCAGCTCGAGCTCGTCGATCATGACGTCGTTCGAGGAGGCGTTGTCGCAGGTCACACCGAGCACCTGTGTAACAAGGTAAGTATGTATGTTGCAGTCTCAAACCTCGTCTCACTGACCTTCGTCTCGAGGCCCAGATCTTCCAGCATCTTCGCAAACACATCGGCCAGATTCAAGCCACTGTGGGACACCGGCACCTCAAGAACATCAAGGACAAGGCGTATTGGTTCGCCGTCACGTTCGAAGTGGACGGTGAAGGCGACCATGGCCTTTTGGTTGGGCGAAGTCCATGCGTCGGTAGCGAAGTTCAAATCGCCGTCGTATTCCTGTGGGTCGCATTGGTGAGTCCTCAATCTGTCCTTCGAGTCTCGCGTCAGATCACATGACAGTCAATATGCACCTTCAACATCTTTGCGACGCGTTTGCGCGTACGTTCGAAGATCTTCCGTACATCGCGCCCGACCGTAGTCGGCGATGGTATCTTGTACTCCGGACGCCCTGTCTTCATCAAGCTGTTGAATCCTCGATCCTTCACGATGTTGAATGGGCGCATGCTCTCCGACACCCAGCGAACGATCTCGGCCCTTGAACTGTGTCAAACATATGTATCCCAGGTAAGTTCGTGATCATACCGAGTCTCCGAAGCAGTATGCTGACGTGTCGAAAAGGTTACTGTCTTCTTCCCGACATTCCCAAATGCGACCTTGATATCTTGGGTTCTTCGGTAAGTTTGTATTTTGTCTTTGGCCTTCGCAGCTGACCCGATTGCGTCCGCGGCTTGTAGTGCCTCAGGGCTCCAGCAGGCCTTCACATGCTTCCTCATGTTCGATGTCGACGACACGTCCTTCGTCCCGAGTGACCGCCAAATGACCTGCTTGCAGCCTGTGTTCGCACACTGGAAGCTGTGCACGCGCCGGCCGCCGTTGCGGTGCTCGATCAGGACATCTGGCTTGAAGAAAGCGTACACGGATGCTGTCCATTTCCTTTGCATGCGTTCTACGATGACAGGTGAGTTCGTCATTGGGATTGTTGCATTAGTATCACTCACTAAGCTCATTCTCGGCGTTCTCTTCGGCAGCATCATCCTCCACACCATCCTCACCACTACTCCCCTTGTCTTCCTCATCCAGGTCGGACGTCGAGTGCATGGTTATCACTTCATCCTCGTCGACAACATCCTCGACAGTTACAGACCCATTCCGTGTCGACCTCTTCGATGTCTTGCTGGTGCTCGTGTTCTGCCTATGCCTTGTGGATGCGGCCCCTGGTTCCCCTGTCGTTGTCGTGGTACCAGAGCTCGCTGAGGTGGATGGATGGCCTGAAGCTGGCTCGGGCCCCCGTGCTGTTGGGCGGCTCACTTTTTTCTTAGGAGGCTTGGTTGTCTTGGGTAGGCTTGTCTCTGAACCCGAGTCGGGACTCTGAGTGCGCGCGCGTTTCATATACATCGCGCGGCGTGTGGGCGAGGCCGCCTTTCGCTTTGGGTGCTTCCCGGACATTGAGGGCAGTCTCGGGGGAGGGGGAGACTTGTTGATTGATGGTAGGGTGGGCTGGTAACTAGTACTGCGCCGTGTGCTTATGCAATCTCGAAAATATGAATATCCTATCATCCGGTTCCTGAAGCTCCATTTCTGGTGGCTGTGTCAGCCACCAGATTCAGATCTGAGTGGGTGGTGAGTGCCCGAAGGCGCCGCGCACCCATTTCCTATTACGGGTACCGGCGGGTATGCGGGTCGAGATCTCGGTACCCATACCCCTACCCGAGAGTACCCGTACCCGCGACCCTCGCGGGTTACCCGAACCCCTGCAATGCACTACTCGTGGCAGCCGCGGCTGAGAGGAGCTGCACGCAGCAGCCCTCCGCACAGAGAGGCTCGGCGCAGCGGAGTTCAAAGTATATGCTCATGGATTGCTCACGCCGAGACACTGTCTCATGTATGATCGTTTGTGAGACACAATCTCACAGCTGATCCTCTGTAACGTGGCTACGTTACATTCACGTAGTTACTAATTTAGGACATATCATGTATCCACGATCACGTGCGTAGGCGCCAGCGAGTGTGGGAGTTCCAGCTCCTTTACACTCGTCACCAATACCGCACCACTCTGGAATAGAGACTGGGTGCAGCATATCACGGCGTGAGTAAGGGGGCGTTACACTTTTTTACGCTCCTTCGAAAACTCGAACTTCTACACAGAAGTGCGTGCGGTCGAATACGACGTTGAGAACGTCGAGCGTGATCTATCATAACAAAACATCACTCCATCACAGAGTACGACCGAACAGGCAGGCCGCTACCACAAAGAGATAGCCGTGGCCGCTTTCAAAAGAAAGCATCTTCGATGACGACCAACACGTCGTCACCAACTGCCCCGAAAGGCAACCCAAGTGATGAGGCCTCGACCAGTAAGGTCGAGGCCCCAGCGCAACCACATGGGACCTCGTCGTCTCCTTCCATCAAGAAGGAGCGTGAGGACCTAGGGCCCGAAGAAGGGGTATCGAGCAGGAGGGCTCAGTCATCTCGACGAGCGACTTCTACTGATACGACCAACACACAGGATGCGCCTGCGAAGGAGCATCCTGCTGGCTTGAGGACAGAACCGCACAAACCTCGATCCCGAGCTTCCAGTGCAACCAATTCTTGAACAGGATCCCGTACGGGATCCCGTAAGGCGGCAAAAGCCTTGAGCGTACTTGACGACTTCAAGATATCGCTGGGCCGGCTCCGCGAGGAGTCTCGCCAGAATGCGGCCAACCTTGACGCGAAGTTGGCTGCAGTATTGGAAGAGACAAATCAGAAAATGACAACTGTCCGCCAGGCAGCTGAGATGTCCGATACTGACACAGTAAGTGACATGGAATCGATACAGACGTCAGGGGTAGGGACGCAGTACCCCAACCTGAGGACCAGGAGGACCCGGTTCTCAAGGCAGCTGCTGACGCGACCGAAAAGAACACAAAAGCCACACAAAAACCCAACCGTGAGGTCGAGCAGTGGTATGCGAGGCCTCTGCGTCTATGAGATGTACGAGGGGCTGTACAGTGGTCTAAGTAAGAAGGAGGAGGACGGACAAGACTCCGAACGACGTGGGAGAGCTTCGAAGATGTCGAAGACTGTTCGAAGACGAGGGCTAAGCCTCGAAGGTAGGAGGGAGGGTTTCGACAGACGTGTCGAACGAACGGTGACAAGGAAGGCGAGCGACGGCAGGAGAAGAAGTGTAGAGCCTCTCGGGGCAACTACGAGCTGGCGAACGTACTGGCGAACTGACTGACTGGCTTCGAACGTACTGACTGACTGGCGAACTTGCTGACTTCCGAACGTACTGACTGGCTGACGAACCTCCCGGTGCGAGGTGAGATTGAGAGGGTAAGGGGGTCTCTGAGATTCGAAGGGAACAAGTCCCAGAGTATATACAGGAAAATACGGTCCGAAGACCAAGAGAGCCAAGAGAAATAAGAAATGATGAATGAAAGTGATAAGGAAAGCAGCCAATCGGAGAATGTCACAACGCTCGACCCGGACCTACTAACACATGAGAGAATCCAACTCGGCCTTCCGCAGGTTCCGCATAACGGGCGACCGTCCCCGAACGGCGAAGGTCATAACCGGAGCCGGTGACAGTCCTCGAAGATATGAGACAGCTGCAGGAGTTCGCCTGACCTACACGAACATGCCGCACCTCGACCCAACTTCCGAGGCGTACGCTGCCCGCTACTACCGCCTCCTAGAGGTCCTCAAGACCGAGGGACTTGTCGAGCCGCGATACGATGCCAACAGCCCCGGAGAGTGGCTGGCTTGGGCCCACGGAGTCCATTGGATGATCGTACGTGCCTCCGAACTTAGACTATCGTTCGAACCATCGAACCGACCTTCGAACAGCGATTCTTGTTCGAGTCCCGCAGCCGGGCCATCCTGCTAGCAAACGATACGCTTCCCGCTCCTAGGTCGTTTCCCGAGATCAACGAGTTGATGCGTTACCTCGACGAGGTCTTTCACCGCGATGGCAACCAGGGGACATCCTAGGTTCGCCCTACCCTACGATCGCGTGGTCCGAGACCTTGGTACTGCTCGAACAAGTCAACCAGGCCGAGTGTCGTCCTCTCGCGAACCCGCAGTATCAGCGCGAGACGTTGATCCTGTCCGACTTCCGCCAGCTGCCCGACAACCTCGAGTCCATGGGTCGAGCGATTCACAACATCGCAGTCGACCAGCGCCGCACGCACGACACCCTCGTCGGGTTGCTCAAAAGCCTGCTCGAGCGCGTCAACACTGACCGTAGCTTCGACGCCGGTCCGTCTGTTCGTAGGGGTAGGGGTGGTGGTCATGGGTGTGGAGGTCGAGGCCATAGATACGAGAGTTGCCGAGGCCGTCACTAGTTAGTTTGACCTAGCCGTGTACTTGCCCGTAGTCCTACCAATGTAGTGACTCTTCTAAACCGTATGACTTTGCCACTAAGGGTTCCAAACATTGACGCTTGAGCTTCGAACATCGGGCGTTCCCTCGAACGGACGGACAGTGCGTCGACCGTTCTGACTTAGTGTACTGTCGTACCGACCGTAAATCGCGTTTTCGGTGGGTAGGTGAGCTAAGGGCTCATCATCTCCCCCTTACTGAGATCCAGACCGTCCTCGGTCGGCTCGAACACGCCGGCGCTTGATTTGCGTCCGCGATCATCGAGATGCTTCCGCGCCAGACCGTCCGAAGGTCTTGTCCAATGGCGAGCGCTCGAGAAGCGATTAGCGAACGGCAGGACGCGCCTCGATCACGTTGATCCGAAGAATTAATCCCATTGGACGGGAGGCGAGCGCTTCTTGCCGTTTTGGATGGTTCTGATGGGGATGATCCCCGTTGTTTCAGCGCCTCGAATGCGGTAGGTGGACCCACAAAGCTCGAGCACACATATAGCGGGGGGGATCCCAGCCGAACTTCGCTTAATCCCCCTCTTCGCTCGTCCATCTTCGTCCCTGCTTGCTCGCCCCATGTCCGCCTCGTCTGCTCCCGCGCCCGCTCCCGCCTTCGCCAAGTCCCCGAACCTGCCGGCGCCTCTGCGTCGGACGACCTGCACCGTGGACCGAAGACCGGATTCCCCGTCCCCCACGACCCGAAGAGCCCCTCGCCAACTGGGTCGTGGCGAACCTCGTCCCCGAGAAGCCGGACCGATCGAGGAGTGGCTCGAGGGTGCGTACGCGGCTACGGTAAGTCTGTTATTTCCTGTCCTTCGTAGCGTAGTTCCGATGTTCGTAGAATCGTATACCCGGGTCTCGAAGGCGCCCCGCTCTCGCACCGTTACGCGACTGCTCTGGGCCGCCTCCTTGTCCTCGCTACCCACGTGAGTCCGGACACGGCCCGCCAGTGCGCGGGGCACATGGAGTGGCCTCTCTCGACGCCGCCATCTTGCACGCCCAAAAGGAGGTCGAAGAACGCCAGCAGTGGGAGGCCGAACAAGCTCGGCTGCGCGTCGAGGCCGAGGCACGACAACGTCGGGAGGCCGCCGAGGCCCTGAAGGTTCGAGAGGCCCGAGAGGCCGAAGAAAACGCACGACGCGAGGCCGCCGAGGCCGAAGAGCTCGAACGCCGCGAGGCTGCCGAGATCGAGGAGGCCGCCGAGGCTCACAAGCGCGAGGCGGCTCGCCAGCTCCGCGAGGAGAAGGTCTTGCCGCGGCGTGGTCGTTCCGGCGCGCGGGGCAAGGGTAAGTCCCGTGCTCAGTCCCCCACCGCCTCTGACGCCTCGACGTTCGTGCGGAATCGCCGGAGGTCGAGATCGTCTCCGAGCCCAAGGCTCGAAGAAAAACAAGAAGCGTAAGGCCCCGGCTGACGGCTCGCGCCCGACGTCACGGACCCCGCCGTCCGCAAGCTCGTGCTCGCGCGACCACTGTCCGCGACAGGACGATGGCGGTAAGTACTCTCCTCTCGTCTTCGCCGTTCCTACTAACTGTTCGTGCCTTAGTGCGACCGCTGCGCCGCGGCTACGCGACTCCAAGGAGTGCGTTTCGAGGCGACGCGGTTGCATGCAATCAGTGCCTGCACGATCAGCAGGGCTGTTACTGGGGCGCCGCCACCTGGCTGGCACTCGTAAGGTCGCCGTGCCGGTAAGTCCACTCCTATCTTCGAAGACCGGAGGTCGTTCGTAGCTGACATCTCCATTTCGTAGGCAAGGGCGGCGACGCCGAGGAGCCAGCAGCCCCGCGCCTCCGCTCCGGTCACGGTCCCGGCTTGGGCCTGCGCCTTCGACGTCGCGCATGCCCTCCATCCCCGTGCCGCCGCGGCCTTGCACGCCGCGCAGACGCAGACCCCGCCGATCGACATCTCGGCGATCCTCCAGGCGCAGTGCGCCCCGGTCCGCTCGCTCGCCGAGGCCCGTGCGGCCTTGACTGCGACCACCGAACGCGTCGGCAACGTCGAGGCGTCGCTGAACCTGATGGGTCTCGAGCTCGCGGTGCTCGAGGTCTCCAGGAGTACTACAGCCGCCGCGTCGACGAGCTGTACGTCGAGTCACCGAGGCTGCGCGTGGCGCGTTCGATCCGCCTGCAGCTGGTCCGTCGGCCGGGCCTTCGAAGGGAAAGGTTCGAAGTAGTTCGTTCGTAGTATCCTGTCGCGTTCGTAGGTCCATGATGTGTTCGGGTCCTGTTGTGTATCCGTGTGGCTGCTATTTGTAACGTCTCCTCTCTCGTGTTTGTATAATGATGTCTTGTCCTTCCGTGTACGCGGTGTGCGGTGATTGAAGCGACGTGCAGAGATGGCTAATCAATGAAGATAGATAGAAATTGGTTGGGTATCCTAGCGAGTCCTTCGAGGACTCATTCTTCGTCTTCCGAACTTGAAGACTCGTCGTCTAGTTCGTCGGGTAACTGGACGCGTCGGTTCGTCGTCCCTAGTGTGTCTGACTGCTCCATTTCCGCAGCGTTCGAAGGGTAGTCCAGGTGTTCGAGCGAAATCGTGATCGACCTTCGAGCAAGTAGGGAATGACTCGAAAGCGGCGATAGGTCTGTCGAGGACCGTGCCATCTAGTTCAGCAATGATGTAGGCACCTCCTCGGTTCCGAGATACGACGACCATAGGTCCTTGGTACCGCGGGCGCATCTTCCGGTTCAAGGCTTTCTCTATCGCTGTGTTTCGCACGAGGACTAAGTCCCCACGCTGGAAGTCAAAGTCTTCGATCGTGTACTGGTGCTCTCGTTCGAAGCGTCGGGCAGCCTCACGTCTCGCTTCGTAGACCTTCGAATAGATCTTCGAAAGGTCCTCCGACCGTTTCTGAAGTGCTACAGCTCGTCGTGCAATCAAGTCGGTAGTGTCGAGTGCTGTCTCAGGTGGTGGGACAAGGTACGTTGCTTCGATAACGTCGAGAGGCAGTATCGGGTGCGTGCCTGTCGCTGGCAAAGTATGGCGAACATCCCATTCTTCGACGAGTTGTTACGCGTTCGGACCATAGTACTGAATGGAAGACCTGTGACCAGCGCGACTGATCTCCGTCTGCTGCCTTAAACAACGCTTGTCTCATGTCGAAGTGCGAACGTTCGACGATACCGTTCGCTCGCGAGTTGTAACCACTGATCCTGATATGGTTGATGTGATACTTCTTGAGAGGTACTCGAGCGCCTTGACCCAGGGGCGCCGTTGTCGGAGACTAGTTCAACAAGCGTGCCCCAGCGACAGACAATGTCTTGATATAGCCATTCGCCAAGGGTCTGAGCTGTCTCTCTTCGAAGCATTCGGGCTTCGGGGTACGTGATCGAGAACAGCGCGCTTGCGCTATGAGCTTATAGCCTCCCGAAACAGGCATGAACATCGTGTCGCAGAACGCCTTCATGAATAGTCCGGCTGGCATCGCGACCGTCGGTGGGATGAGGATCTGTCGTAACTGACGCTTCTGACATAGGTCGCACGTTCGAACATACCAGCCTACGTCGGACTTGTGATCGGGCCACCAGAAGCGTTCGGAGACTGCTACGATCGTTGCGTGGATTCCGCGGTGTCCGATCCTATCGTGGCTCTCGCGTAATGTTCGAAGCCTTCGCTCGGGTGGTAGGACAACCTTATGCGCGCCTTGACCATTTCGTCTCCAGAGTCGATCCCCGTGACGAAGAACTGCGTCGCGTACTTGTAGAACACTTCGAACGCTCGTTGCGAAAGTCCGTCTGGCTTCGAAAGAGTCATCAGGAAATGCTTGACTTGCTCGACACGTGCGTCTAGCTTTCGAGCTTTGTCCGAACGTGGTACTATCGCGTAGTCGTCGTCATCCTCCCCCTTACTGAAATCTTGACCGTCCTCGGTCAACACGAGCACCGCAACGTTCGAAGGGCGGGAGAGGGTGGGATAAGGCTGTATCATGTGCACGAACGAGTACATGTTGTCGATCCAGTCTTCGAACGCTTCGTCTTCGTCTACTGGGTCGTCGCCTGGTTGCGTCGTTCTTCGGGACAGTCCATCCGGTCCGTGCGAGGTCCCGGGCAGTGCACGAGAGTGAAGTGAAACGTGAGAATTGAGACAATCCAGCGATTAATGCTCGCGCTCGGTGCGATATCGGGATTAGCCAGCATCCCCTTGATGTATCGAGCGTCGACTTCCACGATCAGGTTTCGAATCCCGATGACATACATTCGAAGCGCTCGAAGAGCGCGGAACAGTCCATAGATTTCAAGCTTTGGTTGCGAGAATCGACGTTCGCGGTCGTTGAGCGTGATTGACCCGAATCGGCTGTAGTACCTGCGCTTGGCGTCTCCTCGTCGCACTGGCATAGGAGGAATCCGACTGCAATGAAGGACGTGTCGACGGCCAGAATAACGGGTGCCGTCGAGTCGTAGTTGATCGAACGAAGTGCTGGGCTTTCGAGCAAGGCCTGCTTCAAGTCGTCCTGAGCCTGCTGTTGTGCGGGGCCCCATTCGAAGGGCATATCCTTCCTTGTTAGACGAACGAGGCGTCGGCCCGGTGCGCGAAGTTCTTGATAAATATCCTGCACACTCCGATCGTGCCGAGAAACGCTCGAACATCGGACAAGGTCTGACAGGCGCCCCAGTTTCGGATGGTCGCGACTCGAGATTCGTCAGGCAGGCGCCCTTGAGGCGTACAACGGTGGCCAATGACCATGATTTCTCGAGCTATCAGCACACTCTTGACTCCCGAAAACGTTCCACCAGCGTAGCGCATTCGAGTGACGATCCGGTTAAGGTTCTGGAAGTGTTCCCAGACGAACCTTCGAATGCCAGGTTCTGCGGGATGACTTCGCCACCGTAGTCGCTAGCCGGACCTTTGAGCGGAACGTCGTCGATGTAGGGTACAGTGTGTTCGGGAGTTTCGGGCTGAAGTATATAGGTTACGTCGTCGTGGAAGATGGGTACTGCATTTGTCCACCCCATAGGAAGCGTAGTAAGTCGCATGGCTCCGTACGGTGTCTGGAACGTAGTGAGATCTCTCGAACTTTCGGCGATATAGCGTTCGTCGTAGCCGACATAGAGGTCTAGCATCCCTCCGCACGTTCGTCCTCCGAACTGTTCGGCGAGATGTTCGGGAGTCGGCGGGACACCAGAGTGTTGGATCGTGACTGCGTTGAGAGGCTCGAGACTGTGAACAATCCGCAAGGACTTGCCGTCCTTCTTAACAACACAAAACCATCGCGAACGGTACGACGAGTTCGAAGGTTCGTAGACTCCGGAGTCAATCTTGCGACGAATCATCGAGCAGACCTCCTTGTACAGACCAGGAGGGATAGGGATGTTCTTCTGGACCCAAGGCGTATGCGGGATCACAGGAAAGTCTATAGGTGGGAAATACTCGGACTTGAAGTTGCCACGTTCGTTGTCTGACCACGCGAACGCGTCGTTGTTCGTAGCCATGAAGTGGTGAAGTAGATCGCGTTCGGCGGTTGTAACAGATCATCGTCGTGCAGCTTATCCGAGACAGCTGCCCTTTCGGCCGTGTAGCGACCTTCGGGCTTGAAAGGAGGTGGGTTGGGGTTGAGTTCACGCATCGTAGAGAGCGGATCTCCCTTGATGTCGCGAACGATACGAAACTGTTCGGGGACGGACCCGAGAACAGGTCTCGTCTTGAGTGCGACCGGCTTGTACTTCTTCTTCGATTTTGCCTGTGCGAATGTGGACACATCAGGAGCATCCTCGGACGAGTCGGTACTGTCGTGGGTATGGCCGGTGCGGGTATACGTAGGTGAGTGTTCGAACGAGAGAATGTGTTCGGAGAAGTGGTCGAAGATGCATGCGTGTTCGAAGGTTTCGAAGCGTATGACGGGGTATGCTGAGTCGATCTCGTAGCCTCGGTGGCTGTCCTGACTTCATCGAAAACAAAACTGGAATAGGTATGTGGAACGGAGAGATACGTAGCCGCGAGAACTGGGTCTTCGAGAGATGATATGTTGGCATAGGCAGAAATGGACGGGGTATCGTTTTCGAAGTCGATCACAAGGCGACTTGCTCGTCATCGTCGGCCTGAACTACGTGTTCAAAAGTCCCGACTGCCTCTTCTGAAAAACCTCTTGGAACTTCGGACGTCCTCGAGGCATCGTAGGTACCGTGATCTGTTCGGACGTGTTCGGGCACAACAGGGTGATGGTTTGATTCTCGTCGGCGAAGTTCTTCACCAGGCTCTCAGTGATGACGTCGAATGGTCGACCTAGCAGTACGTCGTACGACGCGCGCTTGATGACGTGGATCTGGAGATACAAGGTGATCGGGCCGACTTGACATGGTACGTTTCGAACAAGGCCGAGCGAGCGGTCGACTCCACCGTTCGCGGATTGCATGCTGAGGACGATGGTCGGGTCGAACGATAAACCGAGATGATAGCACAGTGCTTCCGACATGCAGATGACCTGGAACCGGGATCGAGAATGCAGGCTACCTTCTCCTTACGATCGATCGTGAGGTCGATCGTTCGAAGCGAATGGGACTCGCCGCGACAGTGAGTTCGCTAGGTATCGCGCCTCGAGGCAACACCCTCAGGTACGTCTCGTACGAGTCTGGGATGATGGTAGCGTCTGGGTCGAGCTCGTTGTCGTGGCAGTCTACTAACGCAGGGTCGTGTGTCGGAAGTTCTTCGAACGCAGCCATGTTCGTCGAGGTCGGGTTCGAGTCATGCGTCACTCTTCGGGGCGTCACAGCTTCGCGATAGCGGTTCCGAAGCTCGGGCGAGATGCTCAGCAACTCCTCGATGGTCAGCGGGACCGTTGGCGTGCTCATGGAGCGCTTGAAGACGGACTCGGCCAGCTGGGCCTGAACACAGGTGCAAGATTCGTATACGAGCCGTCCCGGTTCTTAAACTTCGTAGGCGCTGCTCCGAAGTTTCGGGTCGTCGGCGGTGCATAGGTCGCGTCCGAACATTTGCGAAGGGATGGATCGGACTCTCCTTGTCGGGCACTGACTGCGCTGGTGGCGCCGAGGCCTGGACGCTCGGCCTAGACTCTGCAGGTGGCGTCGGAGCTCTCGGTGGCGGACCTGCACGCTCTACACTCTTCGAACGCGTGATTGGGGTCTCGATCGGTGCTGCTTGCTGACTCGACACAGGCGGCGAAGCGAAGCGTACGGTACGCTCCTTCGAAGAGCCTCGGGAGTCCGGAGCTCGTGACTTATCGGTGGGCAAGTTCGCAGGACGGGCCGTGGAACGCTGCGGCCTCTTGTCAATCATGACGCCGTCGAACACGTGCTTCTTCCGCTGCTCTTGGGCGTAGACCTCCGTGATATGTGACAGCTGGTCTCGCATACGTTCGAGGGTCTCGCCAATGTCTAAGGCGTACGTCGCAGTCGGTGGGGTCTCGATCGCTTCGTAAGTAGCTGGGAGGTAGTCGAACCTTGGGTGGCACCGCCCGAACCGTTCGAAGCGTTCGCGTTAAGTCCGACCTTGCCGGTGCGGCGCGCGTACTCATAGATGGCGTCGCGGAGGGTCTCGCCCTCTCTCCTGCTCATGAATCGACCGTCGAACGACACGACCTTGCCGTCTGGGTTCCTCCGGCACAAGCCCTTCTTGGCGTCGTCTTCGAACATTTCGCAGTCGTTGATGCGACAGCCCGAACGACCGCAGTAGAAGCAGTGAGGGCCGTCTCTACCGCCTGGTGGTCCGGGGACCGACTCCTAAACTGCTGAGCCTCGAGAGTCTTGATCAGCGTCTGCAAGACTGGTAGGAGGTCTTCGTTTTAACGCCGGACGAATTAGATGGTGCGACGTTCGAAGGACCTGAGGGGACGTTCGAAGATTGGACTATGACTTGCTGAAACGTCGAAGCGGGGTAGGGCCGTCTAGGACCCATTGAGCGGCGATGTAGATCTGCGCGAAGGTCCATGGCTTGCGTCTCGAGTGGTCGGGGTTCTTCATGAACAAGCGTTGTTCGATCGGTCCCCAAAGCGCTGGGGAAAGCCTTGCTGGAACCTTCGATCTTGTTCGAGCGTCGAGAGGGAACCCTGAGCGATGAGGTACTCGGAGATCATGTAAAATCACGATAATAAGCGGCGAGGTCGAGCGCGTTGCTCAGCCAAGCCTCTGACGTTCCTGGACCACCTTGTCGAGGTCGTCCGTCGAATACTTGTGTTGATCGTCGGCACCCGGGTAGAGTGTTCGAAGAGCTGTCTTAAACTCGTCGTACGTCTTCGTAGCATCCTTGTACGTCGGCTGCATCGTCCACAGGTCCGAGACCCGTATCGGCGGGTACCGAACGGCCCATGACTTCTTGTCCGCATTGGTGGTGATCCCGCATCGCGTGAAGTGGGTCTCGAGGTCCTGGAAGAACGGTTGAACGCGAAGGGCTCTGACTCATCAAAGACCGGCGCGGTCGAGTGACCGCGGGCAGGCATGGAAGCCGCCTTCGAAGCTTGTGCTGCTGCTTCGGACATGTTCGTATCGGTGTTCGGAGGGTTCGAAGGATTTGGTGGATCGTTCGAAGGGTTTTGGTTGTCGCTGGTCGAAGTCCTTCGCGGCTCGGACGACTCTGGTCCTGGAGGGGCTAACGACGCTCTGCGACGAGTGGGTAAAGGTAGACGTGAGGTGGTGGCTCCACTACGCGTCGTGATCGGCGTGGCTGAACTGAGGTCCTCTCCTTCGAGAGGTGGCGACGGCGTTAGGGACGGTAGAGGAGAGCCAAAGACTCGAGACTCTAGGTCGTCTGAGAGCGAAAGTCTTCGAGCACGTCCGGGATGGGATGGAGTAGTAGGTACTTGGTCTCGAACGGAGCGTTCCTGATCGTCGTGATCGGGGACAAGCTCGACGTGTTGGACGAAGAGGGGATAGTCGAAGGTCCTGGTAGAGGGTTGCTATGCCTGCGAAAGGCGGCGGCGGATCCGGGACCTAGACGACTGTCGATAGCGAGTGCGAGAAGAGGACTTTCGTAGTCTCGGTAGTCTTCAGGGTTGACGTCGAAGTTCCGACGCGGCGGAATCTTGCTCTATATCCCCCTCGCGGTGGGCTCCAAGATGACGCGACCGAAAAGAACACAAAAGCCACACAAAAACCCAACCGTGAGGTCGAGCAGTGGTATGCGAGGCCTCTGCGTCTATGAGATGTACGGGGGACTGTACAGTGGTCTAGGTAAGAAGGAGGAGGACGGACAAGACTCCGAACGACGTGGGAGAGCTTCGAAGATGTCGAAGACTGTTCGAAGACGAGGGCTAAGCCTCGAAGGTAGGAGGGAGGTTTCGACAGACGTGTCGAACG
Source organism: Fomitopsis serialis (assembly GCF_022376445.1). Lineage (NCBI taxonomy): Eukaryota > Fungi > Basidiomycota > Agaricomycetes > Polyporales > Fomitopsidaceae > Fomitopsis > Fomitopsis serialis. The sequence continues at coordinate 851 of NW_025955366.1, read as the reverse complement.
AACGGTGACAAGGAAGGCAGCGACGGCAGGAGAAGAAGTGTAGAGCCTCTCGGGGCAACTACGAGCTGGCGAACGTACTGGCGAACTGACTGACTGACTGATGGCTCGAACGTACTGGCTGACTGGCGAACTTGCTGACTTCGAACGTACTGACTGGCTGACGAACCTCGCCGGTGCGAGGTGAGATTGAGAGGGTAAGGGGGTCTCTGAGATTCGAGGGAACAAGTCCCAGAGTATATACAGGAAAATACGGTCCGAAGACCAAGAGAGCCAAGAGAAATAAGAAATGATGAATGAAAGTGATAAGGAAAGTAGCCAATCGGAGAATATCACAACGCTCGACCCGGACCTACTAACACATGAGAGAATCCAACTCGGCCTTCCGCAGGTTCCGCATAACGGGCGACCGTCCCCGAACGGCGAAGGTCATAACCGGAGCCGGTGACAGTCCTCGAAGATATGAGACAGCTGCAGGAGTTCGCCTGACTTACACGAACATGCCGCACCTCGACCCAACTTCCGAAGCGTATGCTGCCCGCTACTACCGCCTCCTAGAGGTCCTCAAGACCGAGGGACTTGTCGAGCCGCGATACGATGCCAACAGTCCCGGAGAGTGGCTGGCTTGGGCTCACGGAGTCCGTTGGATGATCGTACGTGCCTCCGAACTTAGACTATCGTTCAAACCATCGAACCGACCTTCGAACAGCGATTCTTGTTCGAGTCCCGCAGCCGGGCCATCCTGCTAGCGAACGATACGCTTCCTGCTCCTAGGTCGTTCCCGAGATCGACGAGTTGATGCGTTACCTCGACGAGGTCTTTCACCGCGATGGCAACCAGGGGACATCCTAGGT
>NW_025955365.1:0-34849 GCF_022376445.1 Fomitopsis serialis | reverse complement strand
CACCAGACGCCACCTACGCCTTTCTGCTCGTCTTTCCCGTCCCTCGTACACCAAACCATTCCTTGCTTGACCCACATCCACGACTACACTCATGGCGCCCTCCAAGACTCGTGGTTGTGCGTTTTCCCATCTGTCTATGAGGTTGAACCGTGTAGACTGATGATACGTGCGACAGACATCTTCATCGGCTTGAATGCCGTCCGCGTGTTGAGCATCATCGCGCTGCTCCTGCTTTTCGCTAGTAGCATCGTTACTCTCGTGCAAGACATCAAAGCCGTCAACGCTTTCATCGCTGAAGGAAGCCACCAGGACATCCTCGTGTCATCTGGAAACTCAACAGAGACGGTGGATTGCTCTGACATGGATTATGTCCCGTACGTGCCTCCGCTCTTGACACATTGCCCACGTCTCATTCCAGTGCAGAGGTAGCACGGTGCCGAACCAGCCCGCAGGGGCTTTCTGGGCCGTCCTCAACCGCCTGCTGATCATCTTCCAAGTCATCGTTCTCGTCATGTCCGAGGTTGGCTGGCCTGCTACTTTCTTCAGCCGTTTCTTCCCGATACTGGGCGACGACTTTGGGCTCGGCGCCCTTGGTGTCATCCAGTGCCTGTGCGTTATCTCTTTCCCCGCTCTCGTCCGCCACACGCTGACTTCCGTCTGTGGCACAGGCTAGGCGCTGCCGTCCTCTCGCACCACGTCGACGAGTTCTCGCTCGTTTCTGCGTTCTTCCTCTTCTCCATCGGCTGCCTGAACATTCTGCTCGGCCTCATCTTCCGCGAGAAGGCGAAGCCCCGGCGCGCGATCAAGGCTTGGAAAGAGACGGACGAGGTCCTCCCGCGCACGTCCCTACGCTCGGGCCCGAGGCCATTCCTTACCTCCACCAGCACCGGCTCGACGAACCCCGTAGCGCCGTGGGACGAGAAGGGTGCTGACGCTGCCCGGAGTGGCACACTCTTGAGCCAGAGGAGCGGGATGGGCTTTGGGAGGCAGGGAGAGAAGGCTGCTCTCGCTCGAGGTGAGTCGTTCAGTCTGCAGTATATTCGTTGGCTGATGGCCTTGCAGGGCACACTGTGACCACGCCCGAAGCGACCTTGCCCCAGTATGTCCCCGGGCAACCGCCACACTGAGCCCCGCCCCGACGTACGTCTCGCGTACTGTCAGGTACGCCGCTCCTGAGCCCGAGCCCGAGGCGGATGAAGACGGTCGGCGCAGCTCTGGTGTCAGCTACGCAAGCGCGGAAGGCACCCCGCGCGCAGTCTGAGACTGCGCGGCACGAACATACATCCATCGCAGGCACGCAACATACGACATACAACGAACTACGTGTCGACGGGACCACGCTCACTACTAAGCTAGATTCTGTTAATTGCTTGCTGGGGTTCCGTCCGAGCTTGGATCTTGGACGGCCCGCATACGCGGATGGGTGGTGATTGGACTTTCTTGGTGCTCGCATCTTTGGATTCTCTGGAGCTGAACACTGTATACTTACGCCGATCTTTGTCTCGACTGACCTAATGTAGCTCTAAACCGTCCTGTGTACATTATGCCATTCTGCTTTCACTAGTTTTCGCCGCAATTCTCATCTCGTCGGTGCCACATATCAGGTGCGTGCTGTGTTCTCTGCGACTTACTAATGATCATTTCATTCAGTTGCCTGCCTACGCAGAAGCGAATGTCCGTGCAGTTTCATTCGGCTGGCTTCGCCCCAGTCTGGGATTGCGGACATGCCAGCACCGTCAGCCACAGACGCATCGCGGTCGGTCTGGGTCGGCGTGACCGCGTCAGTTGCAGCCAGCCCACAGTCAGCCCAAGGTCACTGCCCGGTCAGCCTCTACTCACCGTCCTGCGCATCGTCAGCCGTGTCCGCCTCCCCGCACGAGCATAAAAGCGGACCTTTCTCCCGCTACATTCCTCACCTCCTTCCACCACCATCTCCCGTCGGACCACACGGAAGCGAGGTCTGTTCCACTCACAGCGACGACTTTCATGTCAGTGGCGGTGAGTATCTCCTGCTTAGTCGTGACTGCAGCACACTCTCAGAGAGCGGGTTCTCTACTCTAGCGTATGCGCCGACATACAGCAAGATAGTACGGCTCGACGGAGCGACACCCCCAGTCGCGGCTAGGTCTTATTCCTTGCGCACGTTCTCGCTGCCCCGTGGGCTCTCCTTGTCGTCCGCCAGCCGCGTCGGTTTCGTGTACGTCGACCGATGTGGCTCTCAATGTGCGAGCAAGGATGACCACCCCACACCAAAACGCCGTTTTCCGGTCTCGTCGTTCGCCAGCCCCTGGACCAAGTTCATACGCGTGGTCCGCGATCCAGGATGGCTCCAAAGCGCGCTCGAGGCACGGATTACTGGTCAGCTCTCTTAACTTATTCATAATTTATTCCCGTCTGGCATCGTCTCGTCTCTCGTCTCTTCTCTCTTGTCCCGGTTTCTCCTTCTCGCGGGGAGGCCGCCACAAAATTCCTTTCCGCGATCTCCTCGTCGTTCGCCGGTCCCCGTCCTGGTCCTCGATCTGCCAGCCAGCACCCGGTACTGCTCAAGCGCGAGCGAGGACGACCCTCCGGTCTGGGGACTACCTCGGGCGGTTCTTCATCAGCGCTGTTACTGTCTCTTCCAGCGTTTCGGTCTTCCTTCCTGTACTTCTAGTCGATGGCCGGCTCAAAACTCCTCTCTGCGGTCCCCTTGTCGTTCGTCAGCCCCCTCTTGGTTGCCGATCTCCCTCCAGGATGCAAGGCTCTTCAAACGCGAGCAAGGGCGGCCCTCCGGATTGGGGGCGATACCCCCACGGCCATCGACACCGTCTGTGCTCCGCCTCTCGTCTCGATTCTTCTCTGTCATTCTCGCGGGAAGACTGCATCACCAAAACTCCTTTCCGCGATCTCCTCGTCGTCCGCCGGCATCCCTTCCTGGTCCTTGATCTGTCAGCCAGGACTCGGATGCTCCTCAAGTGCGAGCGAGGGCGACCCTCCGGACTGGGGACTCCTCTCGTGCAGTTCTTCATCAGCGTTGTCTCTGTCTCTGGTCTCTTTCTTTGCCTCGGTTTCTTTCGCGGGAAGTCCACATCAAAACTCCTTACTGCGATCTCCTCGTCGTTCGCCGGTTCTTGTCCTGGTCTTGGAGTTGTCAGCCAGTACTCAGTACCACCCAAGCGCGAGCGAGGACGACCCTCCAGTCTGGGGATTATACCTCATGCGGTTCTTCATCAGCGTCGTGTCCACCAGTCTCTCAGTCTCTTCGTCTCTCTTTCTTTCTGTATTCCTGGAAGCCGGTAGTCTCAAAACTCCTCTCTGTGGTCCCTCGTCGTTCGCCTGCTCCCCCTGGTTGGTCTGTCACTCCCAGGACCTCAGGCCGGGACTCTTCAAGCGCGAGCGAGGCCAACCCTCCGGATTGGGGAACATACCCTCACGGCCCTCCGTCGACACTGTCACTGTACTCTATCTCTTGTCTTGATCTCTCTTCGGCATCCTCGCGGGAAGACTGCAGCCCAAAACTCCTCTTCGCGATCCCTCGTCGTCCGCCAGTGTCCCTCCCGGTCCGAACTGTCGACCAGACTCCGGATATCTCCCAAGTGCGAGCGAGGCTGATCCTCCGAACTGGGGACTCGTCTCTGCTGCGGTCTATCATCAGCGTCGTCTCTGTCTCTCTCTTCCTGGTCCTGTCCCTGCCTTCTTAGAAGGCGGTCGCATCAAAACTCCTGTCTGCGATCTTCTCGTCGTCCGCCAGCCCGTCGTCCTGACCTTCGGTCCGTCAGCCAGCGGTGCTCCTCAAGTGCGAGCGAGGACGATCCTCCTGACTGGGGAATATACTCCGCGACCGGCCTTCGATGTACTTGTATCTCGGCGACTCCTCGATCTCCCTGATTGCGTCTGGTCCAACTCCTGTCTGTCGCTACGCGGTCTCCTCTGGCGAACTCCAGCCTGTCTTTACGTGGTCTCTGGTTTTAGCCAACTGCGTCTGTCCTTACTCAGCTCGGCTCGAATGTCTATCTCAGCCCTCTCAACTACGTCCGGTCATTACTCGGTTTCGCCTTCGGCCAACTCGCACCTGTCCTTACACAATTCGACTCTAGACTGTCCCGGCATGCATCTCATGCCATCCAACTCTCGTCGGTCCTTACGTGGTTCACGTCTTGCCTGATACACGGTTTCGTCTTATGGTTTCCTTGGGAAAGTCCCTCCCTGTCTTTACTGGGCTCTGTCTCGTCGTCCAACTCCCCACTGTCTTTACCGGGTTCTATTTCACTGTCCAACTCCGAGTCCTTACTGTCGTTACTGGGTTCATTTTCGCTGCCCAACTCCCCACTGTCTTTACATGGTCTCTTAGACAAGCTCTATACTGTCCTTACACTGCTCGCCTCCGAATTCATTATGTGCCCTCCTATGATATCGCACTTGCCCGTGCCCCTGTGTGTATATGCAAGCCCAAGATACCCGTGTCATGCACGGCTCAGACGTGGAAGCGATACGATATTAGCATGTCCAAAGAACACCTATCACAACAATAGCATTGATTCCCATACAAGCCATGACCAACATGCTCGGCCAGGTAGTACAAGCATTCACCTACAGCATGTAGCCAAACAAATCCAAGTTTCAGCTCTGCGGATCCAGCCGTGGCCGACGCCTATGCTCCTTGAAGTACTTCAAACGCCGCATATGCATAGCGATGTGCTTGTCCGTCGGCATCAGCCGCTCGCCCACCCACTCGCCCATCCACCGCTTCAGCCGCGCATACTGGCTCGACCCGTCGCGGAAGTGCTCAAACAGCGGTGCGTCCATCCCGACCTCCGCCCAGTACAGGAGCGCGGTTGCGAGAGTGTTCTTCGAGGGCTTGATGTCGAGCGCGCGCATCCACGCGAGGGCGAGCGGGATCTGCGGGATCTGCGACTCGGAGGCGAGGAGGTCGATGTAGGTGCGGAAGGCGACGTCATTTAGGAGGATCTGCGGGTAGGGGAGGGCAACGCGCGCTGCGGAGGCAGACTGAGCTTCCGGGGAAGGGGCGGTGGGCGGCGCTGTGCGATGTAGCACAGTACGCAGAAGGCTCGTCATCGGGAAGGACCCTTGGAAGTCTCCAGTGGGCCGGAGAGCCTCGGCGGGGCTTTGTACCTCCTTCAGCGCCGGCCAGTTGCTGAATATGATGTCCTGCGCGAGATGCAAGGCCACTGCACCGGCGCGCTCACCGTTCCACAGCCCTGACGAACCCCTTGTCGCTTCAGCATTCATGGTCGTCTCCAGCTGAGAGAAACAGGAGTTGCGTGCCAGCTCATCGGAGTCGGTGTCGTCCTTCTTTTCTCGGTGGACAAAGCGGCCCAAGCCGAGCTCCGCCAGGGCACCGCGGAACGAAGGGTTGCACTTGCTCGCCAGACGCGCAGTCTTCAGCAGGATGACGACGGTGTAGAGGTCCGGCCGGACATCGAACATCGTGTCCATGTTATCCCACAACACGAATATGGCATCCGTGAAGCCTATGCGCCGCAGCGACACCATGAAGATGTTGACCGTCTGCGTGTCGATCAATGACAACGGGGTCCCCTCGCGCTCTTCCGAGCTAGCCTGGAGCTCCGTTGCGTCGAAGAGCAAGTCCAAGGCTCGCATAGGTTGGCCAGCGAGCGTGAGCGCCTGCGCCCCGACAGTGAGTGTCAGCTTCGTCATCCGCGGTTGGTATTGACGCATCTTGTCCCAGACCTCCAGTGCATTCGTATGGTCGCGACGCCGGAGAAATCCGAGGATCGCGATGACATGCAAGTGTTCGTCTAGACGTAGTTGAGGTTGTACATGGACAGCGCGGTCGTACACCTGTCGTAGATACTCGGACGACGTGGTGAGATCTCTGCTAGCAACCATGACAGTACTCTTCCATACGCTTGCTGTCTTCAACAGCGGAGTAATGTCGCCGAGCGGTTTGCCACGCAGGTCTTGCTTGTGCGCTCCGGAGGTCGTAGGTAGATTGCCATCAGCAGTGGTACCAACATGGTAGACGTTAGGGTCGGGTTCGCCCTCGGCAATGTCAGACTCTGGCGGCATCGCATCGCTGTCGGTATCAATGGCATCTCGCAGATACGCATGAAGCGCCTCTAAAGACTCGAGAGATGAGAGGAACCGGCTTTCTACACTCACTAAGAGTGGCACATTAGGACCAAGGCGGAGCAGGCCATCCGGAGAGATCTTCTCTCCGTTCATCTCCGCCGTACGCAAGCGCACGAGGCGTAATATTGTCCGCGCCCTTCGCTCCCAGCCCGCCGTCGTATACAGTAGCATTAGCCGTGCTAGGTGCTGCATAGTGGGAGAGAAGCCTTGAGCCTTCATCTTCCGCGACACAATAAGACCTGTCGTAGGCAGGGCAGAAGGACTGCCAAGGAGGGCGTCGTAGGTGCTCTGGTTCAGCTGATGACCGTCCGAACTCTGAATGACATGTCGAACGATCGGGAAGACTTGGCTCGATAGCGAAGCATATGCGATGAGCTGTAACAAGAGTTGGAAGTGGAAGTCCTGGAGCTCCGTCTCGTACTCCCTCTCGAGGAATGAGTCCACGAGACGCTGGAGGGGAACTAGCAGGTCGTGCTCGGCGAGCCAGCAGGACATCAAGATCAGAACAGCTGGTCGAAGGTGGACAGGTACGACGGGGAGGTGGAAGAAGGCTAGCACAAGTGCTTTCCACGCGTCTGACTGGCGTTCGACCTTGTAGCACAGGGCATATAGGACAACCCAAGTCGGAGGCTGCGGACGCCCGCTCGTGTCTTGCCTTCGCAGGACGTCGACTTCGGGGATGGTGATACCTCTCTTGGCAAGATGACGGCTGAAGGCATCCCAGTCCCGCGCGAGGATTGCGGGCTTCCACAGCATGAACTCGTGGACGTCTATGCCGGAACGAGACAGCATAGGTGAGGGCACCATGGCCTTCGGGTTCCGCACGATGCTGTTGAGCAGCTTGAAAATCGGATCATTGCTCTTCCTGCCGTAGTACCTGGAGATACGGTAGACTTTTCGGACGAGCAGCGCATGGGTGCTTGGTTGCGGAGGCGACGGAGGAGGGGCTGTGGTCGAGACGAGACGTGTCAGAGGCTTCGTCGGTTTGCGACGGAGTACCTGCAGCCACATTCATCTGTACTCGGGTGTGAGGCGCATAAAAAGACAGGTATTCCGACTGAGACATACTGGACAAACAACATGCGCCGCGTGGATGTGCACGACGGGGACGGGGAGACGTTGTGCGACGACGAGCTCGCCGGTACTTACGAGGCTTGGGAGACGACTTTGCTGCCGCCACCTGGCCACGTGAGCGCGAACTCAGACTCAACTCCGCCGAGCGCTCGGGCAGGACAGCCACTTCCCGCCTTGCTCGCCTTTGATCTCAACGGTGGTGTCGACGTGGTGGGTTGGTGAAACAAACATGCCTCGTATTTTGTTCGTGAGTGGTTTTCATCCCGCTACGCGTGCGCGCGACCTCGCCTTTGAGTTTGAGCGGTGAGTGTCATGTTGTGTGTACTGTGGTCGGTTCTAATGCATGACGCGGTCACCAGCTATGGGCCACTCATTCGATGCGACGTCCCCGCACCGCGGAACCCGCGTGCCAACTCGAATCCGTGAGTACTCTCCTAGAAGCTTCACCCCCCTTTTACTCTAGTCGAGTGGCCCGAACTCCGTTTGTCCGCATTGCGTGCGCCGTCCCGTGCGAGAGCTGGCCCTGCTCTGCCCGCCGCTCCCGCCCGTCGTACCGAACCCGCGAACGAATACTCTGGACCGCGGAGCCTCGTCTCACACGAAGCGCAATCCATACGGTCGCTCGATGTCCCGCGTCATTTCGCTCGAATTCGTCGTCGCTCAACATGCCCTTCGAATCATCCTGCAGTTACGCCTTCGTCGAATTCAGAAGCCAGCGTGATGCCGAAGATGCCTATTATGACATGTAGGTCCGTCAATCTCTACACTGGACATACTGCTCACGGTGGAAATGCAGGCACGGAAGGAGTTTCGAAGGGGCGCGCCTGAGCATCCAAGTGAGTCTAATTTGACTGTCGTTTGTCGAGGGCTCTCCGCCTGATGGCCATTCCTCTTTTCAGTGGGCGAAGAATCCTCCGTCTTCCGTTTGGCGCTACGACAGGCGGTCCCCTCCCGCCCGCCGCGATCGTGAACGTTCTCGTAGTCCCCGCCGTCGCGATGACAGGGAAAGAGACCGTGACCGTGACCGGGGGGAACGCGACAGGGACAGGGACCTCCGTGACAAGGACAGGGATTTCGATGATAGGGACAGGAGGAGACGCAGCCGGTCGCCAGAACGTCGTCGGAGCCTGACTCCAGACAAAAGAAGAGATGACAGGGCGCGGACGCCTCCTCCGGTCGACGAACCGCTGAAGGCTGATGACAAGGCTCAGACACCTCCGTATGATCAGTGAACTGTTTTTCTTCCTCGATGTTTAAAAGGCCACTGCCCGCTCGTGGGGCATATCCTTGATGTTTCTGTTTCTTTTCTGAATGTCTTCTGTACATACACGGTGTATGTAACGGACAGTCACCACAAAAATCATGATTATGTTCACCTAACAAGTTACCACACCACTGTTCATCGTTGTATTCAGAAATGCACACTGTTATTAGTCGCCAGTATCGTCGCTCAGCTGCATTTGAGTGCCAGAGAGTGGGCCGAGCCCAAGTTGAGAAGGGTTGAGAGCGTCAGGAGTTTGACTTTGCGTCCTAGAGCGCCCGCTTATAGGGGACGCGTGTCCGAGTCGCGTAAGTGGCGCCTGCAGGCACGAGTCGCGTACCACCATGCAAGCCACTCCGACCGTGCAGCCTGAGACCCGAGTGCCGAGCGTCGACGACCTACGGGTATGTACCGGAGTGAACTGGAAGTCCAGGGAGTATTGACGATAGGCTGAGCAGGTCAAACTATGCTTCATCTGCCGTGAGGAGGAGCGCTACGATAGTGAGCGGCATGTTCATACATCGCTTGTCCCTGCGCTGACTATCCTCGACATTGACCAGGCCCTGAAGACCCTCCCAGAGCGTGGACACACCCATGCTCATGTACTCTCGTGGCTCATGAAGCGTGTTTGCTCCAGTGGATAAAAGCAGCGCAGCAAGACCCGGCGCGAGCGCGCAATGCTTTGAAGTGCCCACAATGCGGTGCCTCTTACGAGCTCGAGAGCGACAATCCCCACCCTCGCGTCTTGCGAATACTGGATCATACGAATGCACTCCTGTCGATTGGTGGGAAGGTGGTTATGATTGGAGGGCTTGCGACGGTGGTGGTATCCTTTGGGTTCGGTATGTCCTAGCTCTCTCTCGCACGGTGATATGCTCAAGCGAGTCACGATGTACAGGGCTCTACCTCGTATGTACCACATATGGCGCGCATGCATTGCAGTCGATGGTCGGGAGGGAGATGTACGTTCTGATGCATTAATGCTCGTGTTGCAAGGAAAAGGCTGACCACTCCCACCCAGGTATGACATCTTGCTCACCGACGAACCTGACAATTGGCCGTGGCACGCCTTCATCAACCTCCCTATGATACCTATCAGCCTAATCCTGTCTCGCTCTCCCTCCTTTTCGGCATTTCCTCTGTTGCCACTGATCATCTCATGGCCGTCATCGCATCCCGTTCTCTCCGCTGCAGCCAGAATAGGTGCATCGAGTTGGAACTTCTTCGGCGGGCGAATCGACGATGTCCCCTATGGGCCCATCTTCGGGTGGCCACCCTCTCCAATGATGGCCTCATTGCTATTCCCGCTCGTTGGGAGGCTATACCGTGAGCAATACACGAAGGTGAAGCATGCCATCATAGGCACGCAGCCCGCGCAGCGCGGACCTTTGCGCAACGTCGTCTGGGACCTCGGCGGCGACGGCCCCATGCCGTTCCGCGCGCGGATAGGCCTGGCGGTCGACCCGGCACAGCAGCAACAACAGCGACAACAGCAGCAACAAGGCCAGGACCAACAAGGAGCCCCCGCTCCGGCGCAGGGTGCCGCGGGTCAAGACCAACAAGGAAACGGCCAGGCTGATGAGCCAGGCGCTGCGGCAGAGCGGACTCTCCGCATCACCAACGCGTCTCTGGGTCGCTTCATCGGCGGCGCGCTGTTGATGCCCACGATCGCTAGCTATATGGGTTCTGTGCTGTACAGACTCTCGAAGTTCTCGCCAACGCTACGGACGTTCCTCGCCATCCGCCCGCCGTTGACGGGCCATCGGCGGGTGCCGCTTCTCGGGCCATGGCTGGAGAGCCAAGGCTTCGTGGAGATGAGCTTCCTGAAGAAGGTCGGCATGAGTCTGCATGTCGCTCTTAGCCTGGTCTGCGGCGGTACGAGAGTGTGGTACGAAAGCGACCCTGTCTGGTAAGTCCGAACATCTGTGTTTGTGTGCTTCCAATATTGACGTTTCGCAGGTGGAGGAACTCGATTGGTCTCGGCCTCTTCATTGTCGTAAGTGGCTCGCTACTGTGCATCTGTCAAGCGTTGATTCATCGGTAATCATCTGGCAGGCGAAGGATTGCATGAAGCTGCTCCACCTCTATCTCGCAAAGCGGGACCTCGAGACTCGGCGAGTGAAGAGCCGGTCATTTGTAGGAGTAGATCTCAAAGAGCTCGACCTCATACATCCGCCCACTCCTGACGGTCATGTGCCTGTTACACCGTAGCTGCGTGTAAGCTTGTGTTTTGGTTGTTCGTTCGTTAGGTCTCCGGTTTTGTTGCACACGCTATCCATTGTACTACAGTTGACCATCTCCGCTCATATGATCCACTGCCTCAGCTACGAGTCGCACGCAATCGCTTGTAAAGGTTTCTATCCGCTGCGTTTCGTCTGAGAGGCATCGACGAGAACACATGCGTCCTGCACGATCGTGCTTATTCAGGGCGCGGCTGGCTTAGCCAACCTTTCGTCGCCTTTCCGCAGTGCTGATTGGGGCCTTAAGGAGGATCATTGCCTCACCAAGCAACGGCATCGTACCTACACTGTGACTCTATGTAGGTTACTGGGACATTCTGAAATTCTGGGGTTTACTATGTACTGAATTTCAAAGAGAGGCGAACATCATTTGGTAGTACAATATCCCCTTTTCCGCCCTTGTCCGTGCTCTTCGACGTGGGTCATCTGCTCTGTGGCGTTATACTGTGATGCTAGACGTAACGACGGGTTGAGAATCGTAACAAAGGGATTGAGAGCTCGAGCCCATTCCGCCGGATTGGATGATAGTGCGCTGGTCGACGTCGATTATAAATCACAGATGAACAGATGGTAGTTGGTCCCCGGATCTGTGAAGACAATGCACGTCGCGCGCAATGAATGCACGACTGAGGAGGTTCGTGAGGAGAGAGTTGGCGTATCTGTGAGGAGACGGTTAAGTCGTCATTGGGCAGGGTAATTGACCATAGTGACATTCGCCTTACAATTTGCTCATCACGAGTGCTCTGCAAATACGTCAATGAACGAATACGCCACCATTACTTCGCGGACTCACGGAAAAATAAAATACGCTTTATCCTCGGAGCAATGAGCATGTAAAAATACGATCACTAAACGAACAAAAAGCCGACTAGTGATACATACAGGATAGATCTGGCTAAGCAGGAGATCGAGTGTGGCCATACTAGCTGTTTCCACTCAGTCAGATGAAGTAAGGTTCGGTAGTGCATCACTCAGGCTGACCTGTCGCAGTTCCCGTCTCGACAGTCAGTCGAATAACCTTATTCATCATCCTATCGGTGTCGGTGTCATATGGTGTCTTGTGGTTCAACATCTATTTGGGCCATCCACGTTATTATGGCCACGGCCGGGGTCGATTATTTGGCAAAGACAATATACCAGTATTGTCATTGCGATAGCAATCAAAAGGTCCGCGAGGATATTTCCCGCTAACCAAGTCTGAGTCAAGTAAGACACACAGACCTCCGCTATTATGGATAGTGTCTTACCGCAATGGGACCTTTATACTGTGGGACCTGAGAAATGGAGGCTCCGCGTATGTGTATCTTCAACGATGAATTGGTGTTCATTGTGCTGTCCGGCTTCAGCAGTGGCCCCGGCGTACCTCGATGCCAAATGCTAACCTTCCTCCAATTTGGGTAATGGCTAGCTGCCGGCAGTTTAGTGTTGAGTTGAGCCATTAATGAAATCTTGGTGCGACGTACCGCGATGATCACGAGCAGTAACAAACGCGACTTGCTGAAGCGATAAATGCGCCACGCGTAAAAGAGTTGTACCACGAATGCTACGATAGCGCTCATCATGGGCACACTGAACCAGTAATTGCACATATCCCCTAGAGCACCCAGGTCCCCATAGTTGTACACAAAAACATGGAACAGCGATGCTATCAGCAAGCTCGACTGTACCCACTCAAAGACAAGTGTCCCGTAAACTGTGATTACCGTCCAGAAGATCAGTTAATGCGTTTCGAACAATAGAACAATCAAAGAGTAGTAGACACTCCCCAAGGTATTGCAGCCAGAGTCTGTCTCCGGGGTAATATGAATGATACGTGTCTGCCAGTGGTAGGGGTCAGTCCGGTTAGATTGTGCCTGTGCCTCGATGGACCAACGCACATGTTTGATACGTAAGTATTCCCAAGAGAGCGACGTTGAAACATACGCTCAACAACTACATGATGTGCGATCACTGACGTTAGTTTACGGGGACGGAACTTCGTAGTACCCATGAACTCGCCATGGTGCCGATACTGCACACCCTTCGTCAGTGATTTGTCGTCGAAAGAAATTGTTCATATAAGCACGTACAATTCATTCAAGTTCACCGCGGTGAACGACATGTGGATACAGTATGTGACAGTGACGTGAGCGAGTGTGCTATACACGAGCAGGCAGGTTCTGCTAAGATTTTTTGAAGAGAGGAAAATAGCTGGCCTCGTGACAGGTGAGGAATGAACGGCCGCTGCGCGGTCTTCAAGGGGACGCAATAGAGGGGAGAGGGCTTGCGTAACGAGAGCAGAGGTTAGTTGTAAGGCAGAAGCCTCGCTGTCGTTTGAATTGGTGTATCCTTATATGCGGAACGGCTTGAACTTCGACGGAAGGCACTGTCCGGCATCAATTATGATATGCGGCACTTAGTTTGTCTACCCACGTGTGCACGAAATTGTACACAGAAGAGTCAGTGTGGTTCAGCAGTTCGATAGCAAGTGGGATCATCGGAACAATGTGGTTGCCGCCAGTGAGACAGGCGACGACGGGACGTATCTGGTGACACTACCTGAGCTCAATAGCATCAGTGAATACATCATCCTTGACGAATCGTATGTCCACATATCAATTACGTAGTTGAAGGAGATCAGGGACAAGCTGCAGGATAGCACCGCCCGAGCAATGAATCAACGCTCAGAGATCACGGCGAGACGCGCAAGGCTCGCTCACCCTACAGATTACGACGCCTCGAGGCGCGACTCTACATTCCCACCTCCCCACGCGAACGGGTCCTAGCTGAGATGACCGCGACTCTGGCTATCGGTAGTAGCCCCTAGCCCGCGTTGAAGCTCGGAAGCTTGATGCCTGAAGGTCGTTCAGTAGTGAGTGCCATGAAATGAATTGGAGACGCGTCTTGCTGTCGCAACGGGTGGTTGATCCGCTCAGAACTCGGAGGAGTCGTGCTTACCGATTTTTCACATACGCGTGGGACAGCGGTGAGATTCGTGACGAATGCAGATGGATACATTCTACTGTAGTGCTACAAAACCTCTGAGTGTGATGATGACAGCAATCCGTGTCGACGAGAGCAATGATACAATACGGAAGACAGTTAGTCAACCTCCAACACCGTCCCGCGCTGTACACTACCCCAGCCTATGCATGGCGTAAGCGAGCTGCAGGTAAAGCGGGCAACCACGGGATTGAACTTACCAACAAGCCGCCAATGCTTCTCAATACGGCGCGACAGGGCGACCTTCTCCCCCACCTCGGTACACGCTGGAGACGTCAGCTGGATCTTCGCTAGATCCGCCTTGACGCTCAAGACACGCCCACCGGTCGACGTGGACCCGATGTTGATGAGCAACAGCTCGTTCTTGACGAGCTTCGACACCTTTGTCTGCTTCTTGTCTTCCGTCTTGACACCGAGCAAGCGGCGGAGCAAGAACAGACTGATTTCGAGTTCTATGAGCCACGCCAGATGAGAGCGCAGTCCGGTATCAGTCCAACTCGCGCTACATACCGCTGTAGATCTGAGGGAGCTTGCCGACAGCACCGAGCACTTGACCGACGAGACGGTCGGCTCGGCACAACGTGGGATCGATACGGGTACCGACACCGATGAGACCGCCGGGTACAGCGAACTGCAGGTGGTTGCTCTCTGCATGCAGCGATACGATACGGCTGAAGATAGGTTTGCACTTATTGCGGCCCTGCGCGTCCTTCGTGACGATGCCCGGCCGGATCTCGACCTCCATACCTAAGCGCAGAGTGCCGGTGAGGATGGAACCACCGGCAACGCCGCCCTTGAGCTCGTCGACCTCTGCTCCGGGCTTGTTGACGTCGAAGGAACGGATGACGATCAGCTTGGGGTCGGCGGTGAAGTCGCGGACCGGGATGGGTATGCGCTTGACGATGTACTCGTTCACGGCGTCGATGTTGTACTTCAATTGAGCAGAGATGGGCACAATCGGTGATGATTCCGCGACGGTCCCTGCATTCTGACGTGAGATGAACCCAGAACAAGTCCGCACAAACCCACCTTTGACGAAAGCAGCGATGCTCTTCTGGTGCTCTAGTGCCTGGGACTCCTTGATGAGATCGACCTTGTTCTGCAATATGATGATGTTTTCGAGCTTCATGATCTCAACTGCGGCCAAATGCTCCGACGTCTGTGGTTGGGGACATGTCTCATTGCCAGCAATGAGCAGCAGCGCGGCGTCCATCACAGCAGCGCCGTTCAACATGGTAGCCATCAGAATGTCGTGTCCGGGACAGTCGACGAAGGAGACATGACGGATGAGCTTCATGCGGTGCCCGCATCCTGGTCGCTCGCAAAGTGGGTTGTCCTCTTTATCCGAGCGGTATGACCGGTAGCAGCCTGGACGCGGGCAAGCCTCATTCTCGCATTTGTAGATCTAGAGGAATTGCATTGAGTCTGGTGGCGGGTGCAAGATGATGATACCCTCACTTTCGCATTTGCATATCCGAGTTTAATGGTGATATTGCGAACTAATTCGTTCTTGAATCGTACAGTCATGACACCTGATATCGCTTTCACGACGGTGGATTTTCCGTGCGCGACATGTCCGATTGTTCCTGCGCAAACGTTAGTCAGACTGCGAAGGGCATTCCATGCTCGACAGGCGCACCCAGGTTGATGGTAGCCTATGTGTTTAATTAGCAAAGCACAAGGGCGATGTACGTGCGGCAAACCTGTTTTGAGATGACCTCCGGAGAGAGCGGGGTCAATTTCGACGGATCGATGTCCACCTGCGGGAAGGTCTCCTCGTCGTCGCTCTCCTCGCCCTCGCTGTCGGAGCCGTCGTGCTTCTGCAGTGTTTCGTCCCCGGGCATGATTGCGTGTCAGCTGCGTTTGTACTTGACTGCGAAAGAGCTAGATGCTGAGGTCGACTCGGGCGAGGGTCGAGAGTGATCGCACTGCAGAAAGTCGGTGATCTCGATTCGAGTCAACCGGTCACACACACGCAGTCACGGACTGCTGTCACGCACAGGGCGCTTAGTGGATCATCCCAACCTTGTCCCAACCTCTCCCCCGGGCCAGCCGTTCGTTTCAAGCACCTTGTGCGGTTCGCCGCCAACTATGACTCTACAATGACTAGGCTACTCAGACAAGCTCACAGCTCCGGTCTTCAGATCCTCCGTCCGTCAGGCCGCTAAGGAGGGGGATGGCCACGCCTGGACTCGGGTGACCGTTCACCGGGACCACCGGATGGCTGAGGCCCTCGAACCGCATCCGGCAGCCGGTATGTGCACTCCGTGTGCAACTGAAAGGCTCACGGAGTGCCCTGACGTGCCATCCAGTGGGCCACGGGCTCGGATCTGCGCATCCGAGTCTGTGGCACGCCGCCGCACACCGGCGGCACGACAGGGCAGCCTTTCGATCACAGACGGTGTTCTAGACGAACAATATTTCCAGGATCCAGACCCGAGGACGCGGAAACTGGCCAGGGCTGTGCCAGGTTGTGCCTGCAAGCGTCCGTCCGGCGCGGTAAAGGATGTGCTCGGCTACAATCCGCCATGGCGGAAGCAACCACCATGCCTTCCATTTTGGGACGTGTTAACCCGGATATGGTAACTGCGCCACAATGTCGCACCAGCGGATGTGCGGATGTGCAGCAGCGAGTCCATCCGCCCATCCGCAACGTAATGTCCGTGTCCCGCCTCATGATGGTTGGGGATCCACGGAACTCCATGTCCTGGCGTATATAAGTGCCACGGAATTACCATGGAGGTTCACCTACTTCTGTACTTCACGTTCTCGCACTTTGAAATCTTGCGCATTCATTGACTTCTCACTCGCATACTCTCCTTGGCAACATGTCCGCTGCAAAGTCGTTCCGCACCAAGGGTGCAGACGTCAAGTACCCTGATGCTTCCTACTTTGCTTTGGGGAACAGTCGGTCAAGCACACCGGACGCGAACACCCCTTCGGAGTCTCGGGTCTCGACACCGTACTCTACGGAGGACGCACACCTGTTGACCCCTGGGCCCAAGCCACGGCGCTTCAAATTTTCTTCGAAGACAGTTCCCTTGTCTCTCAAGGTGAGTCAACTTATAAGTTTTCGCACCGATCTTCACACTGACTTTCGACCACAGCCCTCGAAACAGCCATGAAGGACAGTGCTGGGCACACGCGCCTTCAGGCCAAGTGGCTCGACTTGAGCAAGGAGCAACGTAGAGACTCCGAGTCTTCGTCCGCTGGCAGTAGCTCGTCTGGCGATGCCCCGGACAACGCTGCCGTCGTCCTCGGCCCTGCGGATGATCGCAAAGACTCGGACATCTCTCAGGTGTCGGGAGACCGGAGACCTTCAGACGCCTCCTCTGGATCGGATGGCTCGCTCTTCATCTACTCCCGCCGCCCGTCTGGCCTCGATGCATTCCGGGTAGACGATGCGCAACCCCCGCATGTGGAGACGATCGACGAGGGAGTTGACCTCCCCTACGCCGCCGACGAGGAATCCATTGCACCCCGTCCCGTCGTCTCCAGGGACTTCGCTCGCCTCCAGATTCCCCGGCCCACTCTTGCACGTCAGGGGAGCAGTGATCGTTGGGCCGACAGACTGAGGCGCTCTTCCGGTACCTTGGCGCGGTCACCTTCCTCCCAGTCATTGTCTGCGTTGCCCTCGCCGCGCTCTTCCATGGGCTCGTTCATCCCAGCTCGTAGCTCGCTGGCTTCGCCCTCCACCCCCAACCTCGTATCTAGGCCGAGCGAGGAGACTCCATTCGTCAATTCTTGGACGGCCCGCCCATCGAGTAGGCTGGGTAGGAGCATGCAGGATGACATCGATTTCGCTCGCATTCGCTCGCCTGCGTTGTCGCCTCGCATCCCGCTCACTGAGCGCCGCGACTTCCGCCCCACTCCTCCTGAGGCGCCCATTCGCCCGACGCTCAGTCACTCCAGCAGCTCATCTTCGTCGCGTTCAAGCTCTAGCTCCGAAAGCGACGATGATGATGACCTTGGCCTCGGCCCTGCGCCAGAGGTCCCCCTGCGCTTGAGTATGTCGACCCGGAGATTGAGTGCATTGCGCCCAACGCCTCGACGGGTACACTCCCGCTAGCGGAAGCACAGGCGCTGGAGTCGGCCGTCACGCATCCGTGGGTGAGCCTCCATTCAACATCGTGCAGCGCCAGCAGCCGAAAATCCGCCGGTTCCAGGCGACGTTCAAGGTCGTTGCCAGCCTGGGCGTTGTTTCCAGTCTGCTCATCGGTTACGGCCTTGGCGTGAAGCTCGTCACTGTTGGGCCGTGGAGCTTTGGCATGTACGGCCTCATCCTCATTCTCGGTACGTCCTACTAGCCGTATCTCAAACTCACACTGACACCGCTGCCAGATTTTATTACGCAGACCATCGCCGCATCTTACAACCGTCGGCGGGTCAACAAGCTGACCGCGAAGTCACCTCTTGTGAAGGGTGTCGCGGAGCGCTTGGCGGCGAAGGACCAGTTGCCCACCCATGAACCCGCTCCTCTTCCCGAGTGTAGCATCGCAGTCGTCGGATATCGTGAAGATGAGGAGGCTTGGATCGCGGTACGTATGTTATATTCCTCAGGTGTGCCTGTTCTTACACTCCTGCAGTGCTTGAAGTCGCTTCACGCGCAAGAGTACCCGATCAAGCACATCATCGGCGTCGTCGATGGAAACGACGGCCCTGACATGGACATGGCGAACGCGTTTGGCAAGGCCTTCCCTGAGGAGGAGCGCCTCATCGTCCACTTGCCCGTGTTGCTCTCCGTCATGTACAAAGAGAAGTACTGGGAGCACATCAACAGCCTCGGTCACAAGCCTCTCACTCGTTGGGAGTTCTTCAAGATGTGGCTCACCCAGGATCACCGCCCTGGTCAGGACGAGGCACACGAGGTCGCCTGGAACTACATGTTGAACTACGTCCACAAGAAGGCAGAGGAGGAAAACTGGAAGAAGTGGAAGGCCATCTGCTTCTCAGAGTACGTCCTGCCGTGTATGATCTCCGCCACCGACTAACGTGTGAGCGCAGGCCCCACGGTCACAAGCGTCACGCCATGTTCACCGCTTTCGTCGTCGGCGCATACGCTCTCGGAACCAAGGACGCGATGCTCACTACCGACAGTGACACGTATGTTCACCCCGATGCCGTGAAGAACATGATGGCCCTCCTGTTCAGCGATGAGAGGCTTGCCGGCGTCACCGGCGACGTGCGCATCTGGAACAAGGGCGATTCGTTCCTCGCGCTCATGTCTTCCATCCGTTACTGGTTTGCGTTCAATGTCGAGCGCGCATGCCAGAGCGCATTCGGTTGTGTCGGCTGTTTGTCTGGTCCTGTAAGTCATTCTCACTATCGCACCCTGTGACTCGCTGACATGTTGCGCTCAGCTTGGTCTCTATAAGACGTCGGATTTGATTTCCGTGCTTGGTCCCTGGATTCTCCAGTCGTTCCTCGGGAAGGAGACCACCTTCGGCGATGACCGCCATCTGTCCAACCGTATTTTGTCGCTCGGACACAAGACGGGCTATACCCATCTCGCAATGTGCGAGTCCGATACGCCCGCTGGTTATGTCCGCTGGGTCAAGCAGCAGACGCGTTGGTCGAAGTCATTCTTCCGAGAGGCATTCTGGTTCCCGAAGAGCTTCGCATTCCACAAATTCTGGCTGACCGTCGAGACGAGCAAGCAGTTCTTGTACCCGTTCGTCTTGACGGCAACAGTTATGCGTATGCTCTACAACCCCACGAGCTGGATTCGCCCCCTCATCTGGCTCGCGACGATGTTTGGTGTGGCTGTCATCAAGTCGATCTATGGCGTCATCTGCTTGCGCGATCCACGTCAATTCCTGTTCGGTATATACGGCTTCATGGTGGGTGCAACCTACATGTCTACTTCCTTCCTAGTGCTGACATAATCGCAGTACTTCTTCGGATTGCTGCCGTCGAAGCTGTTTGCTTGCTTCACGGTGCACATCACCAACTGGGGTACCTCCGCTCGCTCTAAATCTGAGTTTGCGCGTCCCGAGTCCTTCATTTCCCGTTCGACGCACGTTGGCCACCTCGTCGTCTGGTATTTGATGCTCTCCCTTGGTCTCGCCTACCTGCTCGTCACCGTCTTCCACCAGCCGTACTTCTGGTTTGTAGGCTCGATAGGCGTTGCCCTTTCTGGGCAAGCCTACTCCGACGTCATCACCGGCGAGACCAAGTACGCGTATTACGTCCTTCGCAAGAAGTATCACGCTTGGCGAGCGAGCAAGACCACGGCCACGGACGAGGAGCGGATCGCGGGCAAGCCGATGCGTGGCGCATTCAGAAAGATGCGCCGCGGTAAGCGGTCAAGCAAGAAGTCCAAGGCTGCGCTTGAGGCGCCCGCAGTCGCCGCTGACGAGGAACCCGTCGCCGTCGTCTTCGAAACGTCCACGCCATCCGTCGAGTCGGACAACGCACATATCAACCTTCACGCGGAGTTGCCCGTCGTCGACACACGTTATGCAGAGGTTGACCCCCTTTCCCCTGTACCTGCCTCCGCTGCCTCGCCATCCATCGTCATCGAGCCAGCCGAAGAGCAGGATCCGGCCGACATGCCACCACCTCCGTTTGGCGACTACAGAAAGGCATCGGATGCCACGACAGCCACCGCTGTATCTTACGACCCCGTGCGTACGCCATCCGATTCTACCGACAACCTTGGTAGTTTGGGGTATCACCCTGCGTCCCTTGTGGTGCCCTCCAAGCGCCGAAACGGACAGGTCAGCAAGGTCTTCAACATCGCGTCGGAATTATCGAAGAAGTTGGGTTCTCTTGGTTCCATCGAGGAGACACCACTGTCGATGACGAAGGGAGGTGACATAGAGAAGCAGGGCAACGAACTCGATACGATCGAAGCGTTGCCGATGACGCCGGGTGCGATGACTGTTTTCTAACCGCATGTACTGTACACTATCCTTTGTTACGCCTACGATAAATCATTCATTCTCCAAAACACTACGGTGATTTGTGAACGAACGCTTGACTGGCCATACCGCTCAGTCTGATGGCACTTGTCTGATGCTAGTAATTCATTGATAGTCGAACAGTTTGGTATATGAAGGCGTCAAGTAAACATGATGCATCTTCGCCGACCGAGCTTGTATGGTATGATAGATTCAGAGGACATTGGGCAACGTCTTGTTGGCACAAAAGCTTTTCACGACAACGGTCATCGACGCTAGCCTCGGCGTTTCATGACTAGCTCCTTCATGATAATTGTTACTGCCTTCTCTCCGATGACCACGGCAGTGGAGTAAGTATTCTGAAACAAACGAGTGCTTGTCAGGCCTCCGGACGAGCTCAAAGTTTAGGGGAAACTTACAGATGAAACGTTGGACGGTGCAATGGACAAGTCTTCGACGTGCAAGAGGTTAGTTCACTTCAACGTCTGAGCAGCGAACACCGTTCGACTGACCGGCGACTTTGAGCCCCAACACTCCGTACACGTTCAGAGAAGAGTCTACGACACCGTCCTGTTCGCGTGGTTTCATGGCGCATGTCCCCAGCTAAGAGACAGCGACAGATTCGGATTTAGTTCTCTAATCGAAGAACAAGCGGCAATGACTGAGTGGACATACATTATGCCATGCTGTCGCCACGACGTTCCGCGTATAATCATCTATCGCTCCATCATCTTCTTTCGTGTATTGGATGTTTGCCTGCGCTATGGATGCAGGTTTGGCGTCGCCACTGCACGCCGCCTGGCTACCCTCCGAAAACGCAGGATGAGCGGGGACGTATTCGCCGCGATATGAAGGCATCCTGCGCGCAATTTCTCGCCCGAACTTGTAGCCCCAGCGCATTAGCGCAATGTCGGAAGGCCTGAGACGATCGTCAGTGCACTGTTGTAGTCATCGGTTATTTACTGGGTGTCGGGATAGACTAACTTGCTCATGTACTTGGGGTCGAAGTCTTGCGGTGCATTCACATCCTCAGCAGAGGTGATGTGCACGTGTCCGACGGACTCCGGGTAATCCAGGAAGTAGGTTAAACTGGAATATTTTCTCGCTGGGACACTAGACGGATCTCCAACAAACCTATGAACAGTGAGCAGGGCGACAAAGGGTCTCGGCTCAGCGGAAGCGGGATCAGGACGCTTACATGCTGAGGGTGCCCACCCACATGACGGGCTTGTCTGGGGCGTCCGCAAATATTTGCTGCCACTGCTCGGTGAACTCGGGGCCGATGACCTCAAGATCTTCTACAGAAGGCCGCAATTTGATGCCGGCGTCGATACCGCTGCTTCCCATTAGCAAAGGGGCGACGTTGCTATGATGGATAGGAACTTACTTATGAGCCATGAGACCAGAGCCATCCTTGAGCCACTGAGCGGACCATTCTAGGGATCCCCGGATGCTAGTCAGTGATGAAGCATACCTTCGTTGTGGTGTGTAGTGACGTACTTTCGATCTCCTCTTTGTCGTTGCGGACGATTCCGTCAAGCGTCTCTGCGTCATCGTCTACAAGATACGGCGCGAAGATCACATTGTGGTCTATACGAACGGGCGAGCCCATCAGACCAATCAGATACCAGATCGTGCCGATCTCGAGAACTACATCACCTTGGAAGTTCTCTCCGACGCCAGGAAGATCGACGACAACGTCGATCCCCAGCGGCTGCAGCCGACGACGATCGCCGACGCCTGAGCGCTCAAGTATGGCAGGCGATCCAAACGTGCCTGAAGATAGAACGACCAGCTTGCGAGCTCTGGCGACCCGCGGTGCTTGCTCTTCCTCCGGGCGGAAGCGTGCATTTGGCAGAAATTCCACGCCGGCGGCTCGTTCACCTCTGTGAAGATTGAACCACGTGTGAGTTGGACGGGATAGATGGTATATATGAGGGCGCACTCGAATATTACTCGTTTCACATGATAGCCAGTCAAGATCTCCAGGTTGTCCAGCTGACGGTTGTAGATGTAGTTGTGCGGTACGTCGGAGCGGCGTCCCTTCTCTTTGTCAATATACCTACGAGGAATTTATCAGACATGGCGTCTAAACGAGACGTTATGTGTGACGTACTTTTGCCACCGCTACATATGACCGTGCGTGAGGGCCAAGTTCACAAAGTACATTTGATTACACTCACACCATACGCATTGATTCCAATCATGTCACTGGGATCGTCCGTGGTTCCTCTGCTCTTGTCATACTGCGCGGCGACCTCGAGAAATTGTTTGCCCGCGCTGGTGAAGACGCCGCCGTAGGAGATCTGCAGCGGACCATCGTATCCGTGCGTTGGCTTGTCTGGCGCTACTTGGTAGGTCTCCATCTATAGGCCGCGTATTTAAAGCATGAGGTCTTTGCTGAGAGGTTGTCTGACCTTCTGTAGAAGAGGGATAAGCTCGCGGGAGCTCCATCCCTCGTTTCCGTACATTGTCTCCCAGTCATCGTAGTCAGACGGGGATGGGCGTGTGTACATGGTGACTACCACCGAAGATGGCAATGGTCAACATCGGATTGGCCACGTTGTAGGATACTCACAGTTGACACTGGACCCTCCTCCGAGGCACTGTCCACAGGGTACGATGGGTGCACGTCCACCGAGATCGGCGCTTTCCTTGCCCACGTTGAACTTGACCGTCGTGCTCCCCGGTAGAAGATGACTGAGGTAGCGAGCTGGTTGTACATGCGCCAAATCCTCGAGGGTAGGCGGGCCAGCCTCTAGGATGAGGATGCGCAGAGACGGGTCGGCTGCGGCAAGGCGACCCGCAATAACACAACCAGTCGTACCACCTGATTTAGGAGGGCCGTCAGGTCCATGGCGAGCACGATGATGGACACGGTCTTACCTCCGGCTATGATAATGTCAGCTTCCACTGGAGAAAAGACGGACATGGTGGTTTCCGTTAACCTCAGGTGAGATATGTGGATCTACGGCAGTGAAACTGAGGGTTTTAAAGCAGTCGTTTGAGAGAGACGCCATCGAGACACCTGGTGGGGACTCAAAGCGAGTAATTTACGTCAGACGTCAACCACGAAGCATTCTCCCATAAGGCTTCTCTTCGACCTAGAGCAGAAACGAGGACGTCCACGGGAAGTGTCTTGATATCATGTGAATTTGCAGGAAGCTAAGAAGGTGTCCATATAGGATGCGTCGGGTGAAATATGTAGGTGCGATGACAGCAGACCGTGACGGTGCTTCTTCAGGTGTGCTTGATTCGCACTCGTTCGATGCGCCTGCAGGTGATATTGCATCCAATCACAACTCCAGACCGAGCTATCGCCCACGGTCAGCGAAGGGATCGTGTGATATGCTGCGCTGGGACAAGACACCGTGCTGGTATATCCGGCTATCATCACTGTGAGCCTGAGAAAGCATATGGGACAGTATAGGAAAGAGTGCATATAGGGAGGGGACATGCTCACAACTCGTGATCTCCAACGAGGGTCCGCATCTGCTATCAATCCAAGATACCGCCATAGATGGACGAGGTTTCTTTGAACGTAGCGAGTAGTGGCCAGACGTCAGCAAGATAATGGGTGCTTAAGGTCTGAATGTAGTCTGGATGGCGAGCAATCAAACAAGCCATCGATACCTTGGTCATGCCGAGAAATCAAGCATTTATACGTGGATGGACGTAGATTCTCTGTGTACTATGCATGGGGAGCACCCGAGAATTGACATACGTATACGTGTAGATGGCGGACTTGCGACTCGGAGTTGGTGGCAGTGGCACGTAGGTCCAGATTACTTAAGCTACTTCCCAACGTGGAGCGGCCCGGCGTTCCGGGCCCTACTCGCCCTCCCCGAGTACTTGAAGTCAGCGAGGCCTGTGTCGATGTTGTACATACCTCTCACGGCCTTCTTCAGAGGATACGTTCTAAATGTATGGTGTTAGCATAAATTCGAGGCCCGTGATATACTGTATGGTGTCCAAATGGTATACACGCATGCCAACTTGAAATCGACATCTCCCATCTGTGCCCCTCAAATTCTAAAGAGGATGACTTCTACAGTTCAGCATTGGACTTCGGGGTTTTCAGCACTCGATAGGATATGAATTGAGGATAGGCTATTATACAGCAAGTAATCCGTTGTCAAGTCCACGGAGGGCGCTTCAGCCACGGCCATGAGTACCAGTTGCTCAATTATCTCTCTGCCCGTTGCAAAGTTGAATGAGCATCAGCCTTAGCCGGGAATATCAGCTTATCAGGAGGATTTGGAAAAAAGGAGAGACAACATTGTGCTCGCTCACCTTGAGACTTTGTTACCCGCATCTGGAAGGTCCGTGCGCAGGAAGGGCAATGGGAAAAACTATCCGTTACAGTATCTAGCAACTCCTGGTTTCGATCCAGGGACTTCAGGATTTTGCAGTGAGAGAAGAGAGCGGCGGTGTGGCGTGGCGTGGCGTGGCGAGTCGCGGGTGGGGTGGCGGGTGGCGGGCGACAAGGTGGGCGACAAGGCGTCGGTGGCAGGCTATGACGATGCGAGAGGGCGCGCACGTACGCGCGCCGCCAGTGCCCACACGTCCCTATGCGCGCTGCCAGTCCCTACGCGCGTCGCCATCATTCAAAACGGCCAAGCGCGGCCTCTCGCGCGAGGGCATGCGTGTGCACAGACGAGACGGGGGTGTTGAACGCGGGACTGCGGGATGGGCACGCGTGGCGGGAGGGCGGGCGCGAAAAGGCGCCCGTGGACGGTCGTGTAGTCACGTGTACGCGTACGCGTCGCCGCGGCGCACCGTGGCTCGCGGACGGCGCGCGGAGGGCGACGGGAGACCTGCGCGAGGTAGCGGTGTGTGGTCCGAATCTGACGAGACGGCGGAGTGTGTGAGACGGGGGTGCAGTCGCGCATCGTGCTGCTGGCGGGCGGGGCGCGAGGACGTGAGACTGACGGGAAGGCGAACGAAGAGACGCCAGGTATGGGAGGGAGTGGACGGTCGAAGACGGCGTGAGCGGCAGGGAGAGTGGCATATGTGGGTGTGGGGAGGGCGACGGGAGACGTGCGCGACGTGTGGTGGCTGACGAGAACGGGGATGCGGTTGCTCGGGCCTGCTGGTGGACGGGGTGCGGACGACGTGGCGAGGAGGAACGGGGTGCGGCGCAGGACGCGCAGGAAGGAAGACGTGGCGGGCGGTCGCCATCGGTGCCATTTCAGGAGACGGACCGGATTAGGCAGGGTTGTGGCGCGGATGACAGGAGGCGCGTGTGGACGGCCGGATTTGGACGTGAGGGGTGTGGCGGGGACGTGACGGGGGGAGAAGATGGTTGTGCAGACAGATATGGGTGAAAAGTCGGGATAGGCGCTCCGCGCACCTAGACATCACTGATAAGACGCCTTGGTAGGCTGCCAAGCGCCCCCGGCGTGGCAGCCTACAGTCCCGGACAAGCAAAGGCGACAATTCGCGTAGCACTTGAACGCGACTTTTTGGCAAGATTCTGAGTGCAGGATCGAACTCGGAGGGGCCGAAAACCCCCAAAAAACGACCTCCGAGAATTTTCCCACGATGTTTTGGTCGCGCCAAAAATTTCGACCCTTTCATCGCAAGCTGAGGCGGGCGCTTCGGTACGAATGATCGCTCAGCGAACAAAACCCATGTATTATATTGTTAGCAATACTGTGGCTACTTGTTCAACACAGCCTCGATGTGCAGCATCGCAGTTCGCGAGACTTTGCGATGCGATCTCTGCTTCCGAACAGCCCACGCCGCCGCTTTCCCTGTAAGGCCCTGTCGGTACGCATCAATGAATCTCCACGACTTGTTGATGAAGCGACGGAGAACATCTGTTGGGCATGCGTTCAAGACCTCGAGCGCGACGGTCTTCGCATGGTTGAAATCCTTTTTCACCACTTGCCGGTAACGGTACTTGCACCAGCCCCAATACTGTCTGCGAGTGAGCAAAGCATCTATACAGAAACAATGGAGCAACGAACCATTTCAATCGGGTTAAGCTCACAATGAAATTTCGGGAGAAATAGGCACTTATGCCCAGCATCCGTGATCACCGTCTCGAGCATTGAAATCTGATTGACAAAGTCGTCTTGTTGACTGAGAAGCCGAGCCATGCAACAACCATGGCTTTCGAAAGGGCATACAGGTGAGCATTTCGCACGCAAACCCTTCACATTGAAGCCGCGCTCTTCCAGAACCTGCTGCAAGCCTTTTGGTGTGCCATTCGGTAGGGTCATCTTCTGTGGCTTGCCACGCATCTCAATAGCTGGGTTTGTGTCGGGAATAACAGTATCCCTCTGTTTCCGCTGTTTGCCTCCATTACTCTTGTTCATTTCGAAGGCACGTAAAGCATCTGGGGGCAGAGATGCGTGAGCCGAAGATTGATCGAAGATGAATAGTGCGATGCAGTTAGGGTGTGCTTTCTTGAATATCTTGATCGCTCGTTTGACCTGCTCTATGAGCTGCGCTGTGTCCCACCATGGATCACCATTCGAGCCCGGGTAGATTATTTTACGGGCATCTTCGATGATACTTCCATCCTCATCAGTGAGGACGAGATGACCTGATGCTGCATTGATAAAGTCTGAGACGTGAACAAGACGTCCGCGGCCTTTCTTTTGCAAGATCGTCTCATCACGTCGCAACCTATGATAGATATCACA
This sequence comes from Fomitopsis serialis, assembly GCF_022376445.1. Taxonomy (NCBI): domain Eukaryota; kingdom Fungi; phylum Basidiomycota; class Agaricomycetes; order Polyporales; family Fomitopsidaceae; genus Fomitopsis; species Fomitopsis serialis. The sequence goes on along the minus strand of NW_025955365.1, from coordinate 7,644 downwards.
TCAGCCTATATCCTTAATCCTCATTATGTATTGTAACTTACCAGGCCGACCGTTTATATTCATTGACACTCAGACAGGTCTCGTCGTGATACTGTGCAATGATCTCGGCCTCGCCTTCAGCTAACTGTGGTTTGACAAGTGCGAGCTCTGGCCCTTCATAGTGCGTCATCCGGGCCTCGAGGCTGGTGAGTGTTGGCAGAAAGACATCTTGCCGATACTGAACAACGTCCGGTCGCTCGTGGCCATCCATATAGACACCCTTCTTGAGCAATGTGTGCCGCCATCCAAGCTTGATCAGCCATCGCCTCGCCGTCCGCTCACAAAGCGGCTTCTTCAAGGCAATCCCAAGTGTGGGAAGGATTGTTTCATTGAGGGCGCGTTGGAACTTCAGAGGGGTCACTCCACCGGAAGGCAGCGCAGTGAGCCAGTCGCGCGAAGCCTTCTGAACTGACTCATCGTTCAGGTGACACTTCGCATTCTTCTTTCCACCCCTCTTCTCCAATGGAAGCATCTCGAAGGCCTCGTAATGGCGTGCGAGAGCACGCACACGACGTGCGAAGTGTGTTCCATCCCCCTCATGCCACTGTCGGGCGATCTCGATACTTGCTGGGATGCGGTCGAGCCCCTTCAGCAGGAGGGTCGCGAAGTTCCGGAGGATGGTGAGTTGATGGATTTGCGAGACAGTGTATCGACGATGATGCCGCTTCAATTCTTTCTTGACATGTTCTCGCAGGTCTGTCCAAGATCGACTTTCGACACCCCCAGTCATCTCATCCATCAACTCGTCCTCCCAGTCATCCTCTGCCAGACTGCGCTCCGAGTCCTCCGAGTCATCCTTGCCCTGATCAGGACTCACAGACTCGGATCCGGTGTCCTCTGAGCCTGAGGTCAATCCTGACCCGGGCCCTGACCTCAACACGAGCTCATCTGATGGCGAGTCAGCCCGGGGCGGCAATTCGAGAGCATCAGGTTGTGGAAGCTCGCCGAGCACTGCATTGGATGACCCCGGACCCCGCCCAGGTGAGTCTCTGTTTCGGCTTGCGTCGATATCGATTGGGTGCGAACGTGACCCTTGCACGGCCACTGGACTCGAAGTGTCCGAGTCAGATACTGTCCAGATGCCTCGTGGTCGCGGACGCGCCTCAAAGCCATGCGCAAGGAGCGATGTCTGGTCGGAAAGCAGGCGTCGGTAGCGTTGTTGGCTGCGCTTTGACTTGCTCCCGACATCCGGGCCCTTCTTGTATTCTATCCATCTCGATGAGTACCAATGACAGTATGGAATTTACAGATCATTGCAGAGCACACCTTTTGGCCTGACTGGCAGGTCTGTGCCGCATTTCGCCACCTTCCGACGACGACGCTGCCTTTCCGGAACCCAGTCTTCATCCCGAGCATCATCCCCTTCCTTCTCTCCAAGTCTCAACATTTCTTCAAGGAATTCTTCGTCTGCAACCTCCTCCCAGTCTGACTCCTCCTCGGCATCACTGTCTGATGAGGCATCGAGGTCCAGTCTTGAGGGAAGCAGCTTCAAGCTGTCGTGATCTGTCGGCGGCTGCCAGCAGGCATCATCCAGTGCCTCTGACTCGGAGTCCGAGTTCGAGCGAGGGCTTTCACTTCTCTGCCAGCCAGCCAGAGCATCATTCGGTGTGTTGATGCTCTTCTGTGATTGATTCCTGAGTCCACTGATATTCTTCTTGCGCTTCGGGGGTCGGCCTGTGCGTGCCATGCTGCGAAACAGAGTGGTGGCACGGCTGTGTTCATCGTCGTCTGTGGCGGCAACCTGCGCGGCAACCTTTTTGCAAATAGCGGCGTCGGATTCCTTTCGTGGAGAGGATTACTTTGCGCATTTTCTCGGGAATTCTGCGGTTTTTTTTCGGTCGCGCCAAATTTTTGGGGGTCAAAACACAAAAAATACATTTTTGTGGGATCGGCTCGTACAATACTCTTTCTATATACTATGGCATGTCCTCTATACACTTTGCGATCGATTCCGCATGTTTGCTCGGGCTGGAAAAGTGGCGCGGGAAGATTGTCGTCTTTGCTTGTCCGGGACTGTAGCAAGGCTGCAAACCCTTCTAAACGCCATCTGCCAGTTTCTGGGCAGTTTCCCCTCGCCCTTTTCCTCTATAAGGTAACAATCCCTTCTGCCCCTTCGCGCACGCCCAAGTTCCTCCGGCGGCCCACGTGCTGCGTGGCTGAGGGCGCTCCCCGATCAAGGATCTCGTATCCCGATCCCCCGCGTCGCGCCCGATGTTCGGTAAGCCGCTGCCGCCCCCGCTGAGCTCGCCGCCACCGCGTACGCGCCCACAGCGTTGCGCTCGCCGTCGCCGTCGACGACAACGACGGGCTCCGCGAGGGTGTCGAGTCCACACCGACTCGGATGCTGCCGAGTGGTGCGTTCCCGAGCCTCGCGGGCACTCCCACGGCTGTTGATGGGGAGATTCCCACGCATGTTCGCCGCCGCGCCTGGCGCTGTGCTCGCTGTCGACGACGACGAGCTCGAGTATCTCGCTCCCCTGTCCGTTCCTCGTCGCGATTTTGTGCTACATACATATAGTATCAATTTGAACACTGTATATAGGCCTCTATTGTATATAGAATCAGTAGTTACCTCGGAATTGTATGAATTTACATCCAGTTATGCCTGTGCATTATGCATGGATAGAGCGGTCAAAAGCGAGAAGAATGTGCTCTTTTATACTCATTGTTACTACTGTTATGATACATAACTAGTCTCTCAATACTATAGGCAAGCCATCCTGCCCTGTAAGTGAAAACTCCGCCATAAGTGGCCATGTATAACATCTCAACCAATGTACTGGTACTCAAAGAAACAGTACTAATATACTCATTGAATGCATGCATGCTTACTCACTACTTGTTGTACGGTCTCTGTAGCAACTGGGGTTGATAGAGGTCAAATGTAGGTGGAATGCCACACATATGGCTGGCTCTGTTGCACAGCATCTAATGCATGTATATACACAGATCTTGAATGTTTTGGCATCTATTAGTGCTAACAAACAATGCTAGGGTATAAAAACATAACAGGATTGTATGCACACCATGCGATGCGATGATGTTCGCACTGGTGGCTGACCCAGTGGCTGAGAAAAAGAGTGAGTCGGAATCATGCACCTCGTCCTTGATTGGCGTCGGATAAAACGGAAATAGTACCCACTAATGGTAAAACAATGTTAGTACTTGTCCGAAGTTGTTTTGAGTCAATGAGGTGACAGCCGGTGGGTCTGTATGCAGAAGTGGTCGTAGTGGCGTGAAAGCGCCCGTACACTCGTTAAGTGTGCAATGCACTCGAGCGATGTTCACTCGGGCACCGCTTCGGGCATGTCCCCGAACTGCCCGAGATGATGTTCGTCTCGCTCTACACGACTTCCTGCTTGTCCAATCCCAAAGAGACCTCACATATAGCATTGAGATATACAATACATACTGTATACCAAGTTTGGAGACAATCCAACCACAGGGTATGACGTGATAAGTTCTTCTCCTTCCTGTAGCCACCTATAGCTAATTGAATGAATGCCCTTGTCATCTCATCTCAGAAACTTATTGTAAGTGTAATTCCATACAGATATGATGCCAATGTAGATTCTGAGAAGTTGTCATAATGTCTGGATGCATGTAGAGGCTCCAAATGAATGGATATGCTTTTTGTACATGTGAACATCCTCATAACATTGAGGCACATATACTAGTCCTGATACTGTGAGTATACATAAAACAGTACATGAATGTGCTTGCAACATACTGGTAGAGCTTTCATGAGCTACAGTGGAGAGGTTGTAATGTTATGCATGCCCCCTTATGGCGAAGTTTCGCATTTTGGGGCCAGTAATCCTTCATCAAACACTATGTATTGCTTGTGGATAATCATACCAGTTATCTAGAGTTTATGAGAGCATATTATGCTCACTTCTGACCGCTCTATTGATGGGTACTAGGTAGGCATTACTGGGGAGATAGTCATACTATTCCGAGGTAACAACACATTGTATACACTTTATAAGCCTATATACACTTTGAATATCACTACTAGATACATGGCTCAAGAAATTGTGGCAAGAAACAAAGAGGGGAGCGAGATACTCGAGCTCGTCGTCATCGACAGCGAGCACAGCGCCAGGCGCGGCGGCGAGCATGCGTGGGAATCTCCCCATCAACAGCCGTGGGAGTGCCCGCGAGGCTCGGGAACGCACCACTCGGCAGCATCCGAGTCGGTGTGGACTCGACACCCTCGCGGAGCCCGTCGTTGTCGTCGACGGCGACGGCGAGCGCAACGCTGTGGGCGCGTACGCGGTGGCGGCGAGCTCAGCGGGGGCGGCAGCGGCTTACCGAACATCGGGCGCGACGCGGGGGATCGGGATACGAGATCCTTGATCGGGGAGCGCCCTCAGCCACGCAGCACGTGGGCCGCCGGAGGAACTTGGGCGTGCGCGAAGGGGCAGAAGGGATTGTTACCTTATAGAGGAAAAGGGCGAGGGGAAACTGCCCAGAAACTGGCAGATGGCGTTTAGAAGGGTTTGCAGCCTTGCTAGGCTGCCACGCCGGGGGCGCTTGGCAGCCTACCAAGGCTTCTTATCAGTGATGTCTAGGTGGCTCCGCGTGCCTTGCAGTCGATATCGGACCATCGTAGCGCTTAGATTGGTTCGCCTTGCTCGGCTTCGTGTCTGAGACTTTATATGGAGCGGTTCACTTAGACGCCGCTACTTTGTGACAACGACATTTACACGCAGAGTTTTGGGCTGAATGCTAATCCCTTTAGCGAAAAGATAGCTATACGTAGGGGCAACAAAGCCCCAAGAGGAATTTTCCGTACATTCATTATTTCCAAAAATGGTCTGAACGATTTGGCCACATCACGTGACTAACCCCATAACCAGTAATTAGACGCCAGACTACTGTTACCAGTTACTATATCGGGCCGGTGGCTCGACTGGGTTAGGGACTCGGTCGAAGCTGGGAAGCAAGATTCTCGTTCATTGCTGATGGTGAGTAAGTATACCATTGATAACACCTGTAATAGCTCTCATTGATACAGCACCACGTCTTTGGTCTAGAAAGACCCAGCCTTTGTTGTGCAACACATTGGGTGGCCGACTGGGGTGGCCGGTCGAGATCCCGACCCGATGTAACACTACCGAATCGGGGCTTATCTCGGTAGCTGCCCAATAATTGACCAGTGCGGGGCACTGGCATTTTTAGCAGTATACTTCCCGTCTCAAAGCTGGTTAACTCCCTGAAACATTATGGAGAATGCTAAGTTTTGAATCCTGTGTCGTTGTATGTGACTCAAAAAAATCGGAACCAAGTTGGCCAGCTTACGTAAGGCGCTTAACAGTGTCACAAAGTAGCGGCGTCTAAGTGAACCGCTCCATAGCTCAAAGGTTTGCAACCGAAGAACAGTATGTACGTTCCCAAGTTGTCAAAACGTTGGAGCTTCCGATACTTCAAGTTCCTGACTCACGGTGGTTTGATCAGTCATAATGCTGACACTTATACTGCCGCGAAGCCCTCAAATGGGACGAGCTGAGTCACACGTATTCATCTCATAGTCCATTGACCATTGTGTGTGCCGAAGTACCTACCACGGCCGTGCTTCATATTGACTTTTCTTCCTCACGACTCGGAGTCCAGGCGCAACTTCTTCTCCTTCGAAGTTGCCATTCAGCCGCAATCGGCGCTACCAGGATTTCACCACTTGGTTCATGTACACATTATGCACACCTCTGCGACTGCATGATGTCCGCAAATCGAGAGCGATGTCCAGCCGAGCCACTTTCTGTGCATGTATTTTTCGCGCCACTGCCAGTGCTGGACGGAGCGTTCACGTTCAATGCTCAGTGTCGATCATGATCGACGAATTTGACTGCTGTCACTCCGCCGTCAAAATCGGGCTGTTCCTGCCTCGGACGTCAGTACCCGGATATTGCTGTCGGACACCCGCCCGCTGGAGTTCCAACAGATGCGATGGGCTGCGACAGCCAGCGATATCGACAATGCTGAATATAATACGGTTTCGCATGCTTGAGGACGAAGCGGTTGGATACTAGTGCCTGATTGCCAACGGGCGGGTTGTGCGGACCTCCTATTTCAAGTGGTTTACCATGACTGGATGTCATGCCGCCACAAGCCTAAGCTGCCTTCATATACCTCATTGCATCGTAGCCTCGTGACTGCTGTAATTGATTGCACGAACAGGGCTGGGTGGGTTGGTTCGGTGACAAGTAGTACATACCCATCCGACTCTCGAGCTCCGATACAAGTCGTGAAGTGCGGCTGCTTTCAGCTTCTGCTCCCATCATTGATCAGGGCAGTGCGTCTTGCAGCTCAGAACTGCGTGATATCCTCGGGTTTGTTCAGCAGCCTGCCCTCCATCCCGCCCTCTACCATGATGACTTGGCCAGAGACGTGCCCAGACACAGCGGTCGAGGCTACGAAGACGACTTGGGATGCTACGTCCTCCGGAGTAGCAACTTTCTTGAGTGGCGTGCTGTTGGAAACCTCTCAGTCATGTGGCAGGTATGGACTATAGGTAAGCAGACGGCTTACGTCGCCAGTGCACGATAGATGACCTCTGGTTGTTTGAGGGCATGTTCGGCCATCGGCGTTTTGACCCAACCTGCAGTCATTTAGAAGTCAACGTCAACGATACGAAGCGACAATCATGTACTCACCCGGAGCGATGCAATTGACCCGCCCACGTGGGGCGATCTTAACAATTTCATTCTTGAGCGACATCGTGAAGCCGTACATCATAGCTGGAAAGACATTATCAGCGTTCAAGTTCTCAATCACCGCGGGAACCAACGAGCAACACGCACCGCTTTTGGTCGCGGAGTAGTCGGCATGGCCGATCTCGCCATATTTCCCTGCAGTACTACCTATGATGACGATGGACGCCTTTTCCTTCTGCTCGTCCGTCGCGTGGGCCAGTCGTTTCAGGTATTCCCTGACGACCAGGAAGGTGGACGTCATGTTGGACGCGAAGGTCGATTCCCACTGCGTGAGCGACATCTCGGCGATGGGCACGTCCGCCGGCGGGTAATATCCATGGTTTGCGATCAGCACCTGTACCGGGCCGAACGGGCTGTCTTTGAGCGTGTTGAACATGCGCAGGACGTCGTCCTCCCTGCTGAGGTTCGCTTGGGCTGTCTGAATGCGAGTATGACCGAACTCGCGGTGGAGAGGTTCGAGGGTCGCCGCCGTGCTGTTGTAGTGAGCGGTCACATTTGCTCCGCATTCTATGGGGCAGAAAGGACAGATGAGGAGCGTCTCGCCCGCTGCGTGGACTGTGACTGACTGAGGAAGAGGCGGGCGGTCACTAAGCCTATGCCGCCGCTAGCACCTATCACTGTTTGTCAGTCTCGTCATAGTCGTAAGAAAAGAAATCGACGAGATGAGAATGCTGACCTGTTACGAGGACATGGACGCCATTGAGTTGCAAGTCCATTGCTCAATGATGTTCCCGATAGATCTGGATCTGGATGGGCGCCTGTCATAAGTTGCAGTGACCTAAGACTTTCCGTGTCGCAGCGGGGACGATGTGTACTCACACTTAGTCTCGGAACCAGCCGTTCTAGAGGCACGTGCACACGTCAGCGGAGATCGAAAAAGAAAAACCAG
>NW_025955364.1:0-35022 GCF_022376445.1 Fomitopsis serialis | reverse complement strand
TGGTAGCTCTCGAAGCGCCTGCGGCAGACACGAGGCTTGTCATCCCGTCTCAAAGTCGGAAGTCGGAAGAGATCCAAGTCGGCCTTTCGTGGTCAGAAGGTGTCGGCAAGTACAAGCTAACGAAGGTCATTGTCCTAAGTCCACGGTTCATCATCAAAAATAACAGTCCAGAGGCGATTGCTTTCCGCGAACACGGCGTCGCGCCTAGAGGAAAGTACGAGCTGAATTCCGGAGAGCGCTGTCCTCTGCATTTCATTCGTTCTACCGATGATAAGCTCTCACCGTGGCATACCCTGGTCTGAATGCGCAATGGTACTTCTATGGACTTCATCATCTTCGTGGTCTGCTAATCGATGCTCCAGGTCCGCCCCAATCAATATGGAGGACATCGGCTCCATGCATTTCCGTTTGCAGAAGCCTGGGGGTATCAACCCTGATGCGCACGGATGTGCGAATGAATGGGTCCAGTATCTTCATCTTCATCACCGACGCATCCGAGGGCTGGCCTTTCACGATCGAGAATGACAGTGATTTCGACTTCACGTTCTCTCAGACGGTGCGTGCCCAGGTTTCTGACTACTCCCTCCTGCTGACATGTGCACAGGATCAGACACGGACCGGACAGGAGCCCGCCACGAAGACCTATCCAACTTACACGGTGCCGCGAAAATCAAGCGTTGACTATGCATGGATTTCCCTGCCGCAAGGGACAAGAAAATCATTCTTGCCTCAATGATCATCGCGTGCTGTCGACATCATGGAAATTGGTGACCTTGTGCCTTTCCGCTTCAAAGTGGGTGCGGGTGTTCATATCCACGAAACCGTCATAGGGATTCTTCGTAGGATCGTCAAGCTGTGCGCGCAGTGTCGCTCGATGTTCGGGCTGATGGCCATAAGCAAGTCCTACGGTCACCAACTACAATCCAGCGCAAAGTCTCTACCGCCGAAGCGCAGTAATTCGGTGGTCTCACCAGACAGGACACAATGAGCAGTAGTCAAGATGTCTTTGAGGCGGTGCAAGAAGAAGTGCAACCATCTTTACTTGTGGCGCTGGATTTTGAGGGTATTGGAGTCTCACTCATCAACAGGAAGATGACGGAAGTTGTCTATGTCTCGACTAACGTTCTCAAGTTCGAGTACGCAGATAGCGCGGTCTCTCAGTCCGTCAATCTGTCTTGCGGCAGTCTCCAGATCGACAACCAGCTGCATGACGCTCTTCCCCGTTGTCCTCCAACAACGCCCATATCCAAAGAATCGGTCGGTGTTGCGTCGCTACCAACGATCCAGGGCTCGATGATCTGGCTGAAAGACCAACGTAGGTTGAGTTAGTGCTTTGGGAGCAAGGGCTCATTTGGACCCTGCAGAGCATGGTGTCTTCTTCGTCAAGTACTGTTCCATTCTGCTACAAGCCTCACCATAGAGCCGATGAAGACTTTCTATATGCGTTGTATGATCTTACCCAGATCAAGGGCGCGTCTTGGACCAGGGTCAAGAAGAGTAAGTGACGATTGACGGGTATTCTAATTGTTCTCATATATGTCCTAGTGTCTCATTCCATTCCCCGAGGACATCAAGGAGCCCGATCTCTCTACGACGTCAGGTCAGGACCTGTATTTCGAAGTGTTGGAGTTGCAGCCCATCCGATTGGCTATATCCTTCATGCGCACTGAACGTCTGAACTCCGAGGACAAGTGAGTTGACATTGATGCATGATTCCATCATAATTAACTCCTCGTAGTCTCAGTATACGAAACCCTTTCGCCGTGGTCATCAATGCCATCACAATGGCTATTGGTAACATTAATGACGCACCGTTGGAGATGAATGCATTGGCAATCAAGGATATGCGCCTGACCCTGCCAGATCTGCAGGGGAGGATAATGCACCACTATCGACAAGAAATCTTACGCCAATTGTATCGCATCCTCGGATCAGCCGACTTCATCGGCACCCCGTTGGCTTGTTCAACAATGTCAGCTCTGGCGTGGCTGATATCTTCTACGAGCCCTTCATGGTGCTGTCATGCACGGAAACTCCGAACTAGGTGTTGGTATTGCCAAGGTGAGAAGAGATGATGCCCGTGTAGACGGCTGAATAAGTCAACCGATGCGCAGGGTGCTGCAAGTTTGTGAAGAAGACTGTCTTTGGGTTCTCGGATAGTATGACCAAGTTCACGAGTAGCGTTGGCAAAGGTAATCTTAGTCTTGCAGTCATTGGAGAATACTAACTCGCCTTAGGACTTTCTGCCACCACGTTCGACCCGAGTATCAGCTACGTCGACGAATGAACCAGAGACGAAATCGGCCTCGTCATGCGATGTGAGTCGTTCCCTCACCATTCTGCACAAAGTTGTTGAGTCTCTCCATTAGCTATGGCGTAACTTCTGGGCGGAAGCATTTGCGAGCAGTGTAGCTAGTGGCATGGAGGGTGTTCTGGTAAGTGAACGAGACAGGAAGAAGCAGCCGCTATTCACACCAGTCACCAGCTGAAGCCGTTGGAGGGCGCAGAATCGGAAGGAGCAGGAGGATTCTTCAAAGGCGTGGGAAAGGGCTCATCGGGTATGGCCCTTGACTAATGAGTATGTGCCGAAGTATTGACTACGGGGTCCAGCGCTGTTACGAAGCCAGTCATTGGTGTGTTCGACCTGGTCTCGAACGTCAGTGAAGGTAAGTTGTAGTGCCACTATTGAAGCTGGCGGAGTGACTGACACACTACAGGATTCGGAATACTACGACCGTCTTCGACAATCCAGCCCGAGATCGCGTAAGAATGGTCAGTGTCAGGCTGTATATTCGATAAACTGCGGTACTCAGTCCGAATACAGCCGCGTCTCGTACCTTCTGATGGGTCCTGGTGGTCAGTAGCAAGCATTACTCAGTATCGTGATCTATCACTGCTCTCTCTAGCCGTATTCCGAGCGAGAGGCCTTGGCCAGTATTGGTTGAAGACCTGAATAACGGAGCCTATCGACAGGACCCTATGTAGCGCACATGAGTATGCCTCGCAATCGGTGCAACGTTACTATCACTCACCTGTCTTTTGAAACAGATCTCCTGGCAGCGACAATGTCGTGTTGTTGACAACGACAAGAGTACTGTCGTTCTGGTCGAACAAACTCCGGTTGGATTGGGAATTGCCTTTCACATTCGTCCAAGGCGTGACAATTGAAGACACCGGCATTCGATTTGCTCATAAGTCGGGTAAGGATCACGACAAGTTTGTCTTTATCCCGGACAAAAATTCGCAGTCATGGTTTTTCGGACAAGTTGCCACAGTAGTGAAGGCGTTCAACGCCAGGAGGCGAATGGACTCGTAGACGCACCGCACATCAGTTGTAGAAGAGATCATATACTGTATTGATAGTATCTCGCGAATGTATGTACGCATGACGAGTAACGTATATGAATGTATCGAACCGTGAAGAGTCCCGAGAAAACATAGCGACCGGTATGAGGCAAGAAGGCATCGAGGTAAATGAGTCCGAAGAGGTGACGCGACAGTGTGGGACTAGTGCAGTGAGCAAATGAAGACAAATTATAATGTGAATGTATAAATAGAGTTGAGCACCACTCGACGAGTTCAAGAACTGCTGAGGACAGTTGGACGAGCAGTGATGATAGTCTCCGAGTCCATACTGTTTCTCGCGCCATCGCTACGGATGCCTTGGCCCACAGTACTGGTGCTCGACCCACGTTCTCTGCTCTTGGAATAAGGACTCTTCAGGGCATCGAAAGGAGACTTCTCCGATGCAGTTGGGGTCCCTTGTTCACTGTCGCTGCCGTGTTCAGTCTTGACAGCGTTATCGAGACTGCCGTAGCTGACTCTCGACTACTCGAGTACGCACTCTGGAATCGGTGTCTTCGTCGTCCGTGGTAACACTTGTGCCACCGATCGACAGCGAAGGCGTGGTCGGCGTAATCGCGCTGCGTGGTGTGGTGGACACGGTCGCATTCGACACCGTAGACGAGCTCGTCCGCAGAGTTGGAAGCTCGAGAGTCTGTTTAGTGGTGTCACGTTCACTAGAGGTCTTCGGTTCGGACGCCTCAGGTTTCTTCTCCCTGGATACCGGTTGGGGTGCAGCTCGAGGAGGGGCGAAGTGAAGTTTCGCTTGCTCGAGCTTCGAGATTGCTGCCCGTACGACCTGGCAGCTTTGCTCGGGCGACGACGAGACCTTGTTGACTCGGACATATCGCTCTCGCTATGGTGGCTCTCCTGGGAACGCCGCTGAACATCTGCAGCCAAGGCAGATTCAAGCTGCAGTAATTCATGTAAGCACGAGCTCCAGTCGCTACAGTACAAGTAAACACTAACCTTCCGCTGGATCTCAAGCACCTTCTGAGCAATCTTATCACTCTTCTGACTGATGCCCTCGTCGACAGCGGACATGCCGTCCTGTCCCTGCCGATGGTCCATCTTGGAGAACCGCTTCTTTTTGGGGTCTTCCTCCTCTTCCTCTTCCACTTCAGCCAGAGGTTCAGTGGCAAACCGATGGTGGCTCTCAGGCTCCAGAACATCATCGTCGAAAGACTCCGCCAACGTAGAGTCGGTCCCAAACGAGCGGAGGCCCCTGGAACGCGAGTACGCAGGGTAGCCGCTGGGGGCGGACCGCGAGGACATACGGCTGTTTGGACGCGAGCCGCCGTACTCTGAGTCGTCCACGTCTACGTCCACGGCCATGTTCGCGAGGGCACGCTCGATCTGCGCTTCGACCTCGGCGATCATCTCCGCACGCTCCTCCTCCATCTTCTCCATCGCCTGTTGCATCTGCTGCAGCTCAGTGAGGGCCTTGGTATGAGCGTCTTCCGTATCTCTCAGTTCTATACAGTCTGTCAGCGAAACCGGAACGAGGCCGATGAGAGCGATATACGCACGATTTTGAAGCTTCGACTTCTCCACCGCCGTGAGCGTGATGACGCTAGACAGCCGCTTCGTCTCCCTCTGCTCCTTGTTGATCTTCGAGCGGAGCTCGCTTGCCTCCACGCTGAGCTTCTCAGCATACTGCTCGAACGTGACAAACTTCTCTCTCCAGAGGTCGGACTCCGTCATGAGGAAGTTCAGGCGGCGTGACAGTCGCCCGATCTTCGTCTCCAGCTCGTCGCGCGCATCGACGAAGGCCGTCGCTCGCTTGCGAATCGACATCTGGATGTGCTGCTCCGCTTGAGAGAGCCTCGGCGGGGGACGCACGGAGCCGAAGGAACTGATCCGCTTCAGTAATGATGGTCTCTTCATCTGCGCAGTCCATTGCACATCGTCAGAAATAGCGCAAAGAGGCGGCGATGCATCGCACACACACCTTGTCTGCCAGGACGCTGTCAAACGCCTGGATGATGCGGGTGGAATGCCACCATTCCGGAGGCTTGACCATGTCCGCCACGGCGGTCGAGGCTGCGCCCCTCTTCGCCTGGATCTTGCAGACAGGCCTGAACCGGCCTGCAGGGAACGCCTCCTTGAACTCACTGCATACACCACGTCAGCACATACCCTTCTCACGTAATGTCATCTACGCACCTCGGAACGCAGTGATCAGGGTGGTAATGAGGCTCGAACGCAGCAAGCAAGCGTTGGCGGTACCTATCACGCTGCTGTTTCGTCGAGACTGTGCCGGACGGCGGCGCGGGGCAGTTGAGATAGTTGATGTCCAGATCCACGACGCACACCTCTGGCGGCGGGCGCACGCAGTAGCGCGCCTCCGTCGCGAGGCCGATAATCCACGGGCCGGGGTCGTCGACGTAGATCTTCGCGTCGCGCGAGTGCACCGTCGCGAGTGCGACACCGCTCCAACCGCGCAGCTCGACGAGGTACTTGATCGTGTGCACGGCAATGCCCAGGATTGCGGGGTGCCGCGAGAAGAAGAGGATCCTGCCCGTGGGCGCGAGGGCGATCTGTATGGCGGTCGATCAGTCAAAATTAATACACGCTGTGCAAGGTTGGCGACATAAGGCTACGCACCTCACAGATGGTAAGGATGTTGTCGATGTTCAGACACTTGAATAGCGGCCACATGGTGAAGTTGACGTCGACCAAGCCTCGGCCAAAGTCCAATCCGCCAGGGAAACGCGCGACTACCTCTAGATTCGTCTCTGTGCTGGAACTGCTCGCCGACGCGGAGGCATCGAGACGCACGAGCTCGCCTGCACGAGGCGCAGGATGCGAGAGGATCTTGCTGATCTGCAGAGTATGTGACTGCACATCCTTGGAGAAGCGCGCCCAAGACAGCGTCAGGTAGTCGCGCATGAGATCATAGATGGGGAACCGCGAGACGAGAGCTGTTCAATCGCACACTCAGCACTCCACTGGCGTCGAAAAGTAACGTTGAACACTTACTGAGCGCGTACGGCAACCAAAACACCGTATCACCGGGCAAGAATAGTGTGCTCTCACCAGGGCCATGGCCCACCGTACTCGCGACCTCAAACTCGCTCTCACTAACCCCCGCCCTCCCCGTCTGTGTCCACATCCACGTCGGTTTCCGCGTCCGTGCCTGCGCCCCACGGCCCACGGGCACTCATCGCGCACGGCGGCGCGCCTGCGTAGTGGGGTCCACATGGCTGCTCGCATCGCTCCCGTGCCTATGGCCCTTCACACGCGCAAGGCTGCTCTGCCCGCTCTCCTTCCGCGGCCGACTCGCCTCGAGCGTACGGCGGATGGCCGCGGTGCGCTCGGCGTCGGCGTGGGACCAGACGGTGAGGCAAACACCATGGTAGGTGATCTGGTTCGACGTCGGCTTTGCGCCTGGCCGAGGTCTGCGCTGCCACCGTGCCCCTGCGAGAGAACCCAGAGGGGCCCAGAAACGCGGAGGACGGGCGTGCGGAACGGAAGGGTCGTCACCATAGGCTAGGGAAATGAGAGGATGGAGGCGCGTGGGTCCGAGTTGGCGGTCATCACGGACGCGCGGAGAAGGTCCGTCGAGGGCGTGGGCGCGAGCGGTGTCGCGGGGCGGGGAGTGTGTACGTGAACGTGTGCACAGTCGACGCAGGTTGCAGAGTCGATGCGATGATCTCGACTTCGCGCGGGAAGGAGAGCTGTCAAAATCAAACAAGGGCGGGGCAACACGCAGATCGTCAGTTGGCCCGTTGGCATGATGCAGAGATGGAAGGAGGCACCTTCAACGCCTTCGAGAGCATCTTGCCCACATCCTGCTTGCTCAGGTGTCCCTGGCTGCTGAAAACGGGTGTGCCGTCGTCATGCTTACCCTTCTTCTTACGCTTGCCGCCACCTCCTGCACCAGGACTCACTGTGCTGCCCAGCACCTCAGGTCGCCACCACCTGCCTACGGCACCGTCTGTGTGATGGAGGCCCATCACCGAGTCCGGATCGGCAAGCGTCCATGTATGCGGACTTTTCGGTAGCCCAGACACGACATACAGCGATGCTAACGGCAGAGTGGGGCCCGCCGCCGGCGGAGGGGCCGAGACAGTGGTGTTAGGTGCTGTACGAGCGGACCGCGCGGACGCGAGGGAGGTGCGGTTGGACGCAGGAATGGGTTCCATTTCTTTGCGGTGCCTGATGCCGAGAATGCGCGACGCCTTGTCCGGACGCGATGCGATGGACTGGGAGTCGGGGCCAGGGAGGTCGACGGTCACGTAGTCGTCCTCTTCGTCGTCGTCGTCGTGAGCGGCGGGCTCTGCGGCGGAGGGGCTGCGGGCGCGGGAGGCGGAGGGAGTGAAGTGGTTGCTGTTGTCAAGGGACTCCTTGTTTGGGTTGGACGCGGCGGATATGGTGATGATCGGGTCAGGCGCTGGGATTGGGCGGGGCGTGCGGCCTGACCCTGGCCGCGGCGAGGTCGGCTCCGTCCTGCCAGTGCTGAAGGTGCTGGCGGCGGAGCGGAGACTGAGGTTGCTCCTCTGGCCATTGGGTCTGCGGGGAGAGAGGGAGGTGGTGAGGACGCTGGGATTGCGGCCATGGGTGCCGTCGTCGTCGTCGTTGAACGACTTGAGGATGCGCTCGCCGATCAGGGGCGGCGCGGGCGCATTGGCTCTAGTGCGAGCCTGCATTCGGGGAGGAGGGGAGGAGAACGAAAGAGAAGCAGGAAAGGAGAGTGAAAAGGCAGCGGTGCCTTGTTGGAGATGCTGGAGGAGGAGAACAGGAAATGGTCTACGCCCGTCGGACCGCCATCGTCATGCTCCCAACGTGCGATGAAACGTATCGCTTCGCACCCATCAATTTTCAACATCTAGCGGTGAGAACGTTCTCCCAGCCTTTTCCTTACGCATCACTACTTAGTATACACGGTCGGTATCCACCCATCTCACGCCTGCAATGTCCGTCTCGCGCCCATTCATTCTCACCCGCGAGCTCACTGGCGCGACGTATCCACGGGCAGGTTGTGGCGGCGGCGGCGTGGATAGGGCAGTTGCAGCCGGCTCGCGAGCGAAGACTTGCTGCCAGCGAAGCACCGAAGCCGCCCCCGACGCGCTCACGTGGTCGCGACGCGAGAAGCCTCCGCTTAGCCTCAGATCCCATCGGCTCAGCCGCTCGCCCGGGCACGAATCGCAGATCCCGGTGGCTGCCGCATCCAGCGAACCCCGCTCCTGCCACCCGGCCATTCCCGGCGTGTTGATTCATCCGCCGCGCCTTTCCCACGCTCCACCAGTGATCCAGCTGGCGAGCGTCGCGGGAGCCCGCCACAACAGTCTTGTCTGCGATTCAGACTCATCGGCGTCGACTCGTCCAGATAGTATAGTAGGCCGTCAGTACATCAGTGTCGTTAATGACTATCACCGGGTTCCATTCCATTGTTACACACCATCACCTTCGTGCCCTGGTCTATCGCGGCGCAACATATCTCGAGCTCATCGACCGCGCCGCACACCCGCCCTTTAGCAAGCCTCCCGGGCAGTCAATATTCAATACCCAGGGCTTTAGGCTTTACCGTTCTCCGGTACATACGCTGCCCGCGCCCTGCTCCAACTCCACTATCGCCGCTGAGCTCTACATCGTCCACCCTGTACCTGATGATGCGCACAAAATGAACTGGGCGATCCATTTACCGGCCCACCATCAATGAACTCTCGAACTCAATGTCACTCTACGATTGTTGAACATTTGAACCACCAGCGATATGTCCCAGATATGTCCTCATTGTTATAGGGAACAACCAGCTACTACCAGACCGTCGAGCTCCCCCCTCACTAGCCTCACATCACCCGCGCCATCTCATGCCCTAGACGTTCTCCTCTCCATGGACTTCCCTTCCCCGTCAAAAAGCGGGCTATGGGCGCCACACATCACCTTGGTACGCCCGTATCTACGAATACCAACGCGGGCTACAACTGGGCCCGCCGTTCTGCAGCGTTCTGCTCTTCTCAGGCTGCTCACCCGCATGCCACTTACTTCTAGCTGCTGGAAGCCGCCCTACGACTGACGCGCTCTCACAGATGGGTCTATCCGTGTGAACAGCGTCTCGTCATGCCGCTCTCTGTGAGTATTTACTCTGTCAACTTGGTATGAACTGGACAGTACCTTCCGACAGCTCTCCCCTTCGATGCGCCCACGAAGGTCGGGCGAGGGTCGGCGTTTGTGAGGTTTTGCGGATGATCGCTCTGTTCATCTCCCCCGGGGCGAAGGGGCCTTCGCTACTTTTCATATACCGTGGATTTACGGCACTCAGTCAAGGGCATCATTCAAGATGCCGTCGAATCTCTTGGTGAGTTGGACTCTGGTCTCAATCCACCCAATCACCGAGAGCAGATACACATTCGTCTCGCTCAGATTGCGATTGAAGCCGGGTATCAGTCATTGGCATTGCCCTACGTACTTGGCTGCTTGAGCCCAAAGCGTGATTAGCGTAGAGTCGTCCATCCAAGAATACAATAATATCAACAGTCTACGTATAATATTCGTTGTCCATGAACGATCACAGATTAGCCTGTAAGGTGGTCGGGGAGCCCCGTCACATCCAACGAACCATACGGCGTCAGAGTTTGACGAGAGCTCATCCCGCGCTCGATCCCGCCATGGAGAACACGTTTCTCAACCACCTCCACCTCCTTGCGGGCTTTCCCTCTCCCGCCTCCCGCTCCTCCTCCCCTCCCCGCTGCTCTCCACCCAGCCCCTCCTCCCTCGCACCTTCCAATCCCCCCTCAGCCTCTGCGCGTCCCTACTCGTCCTCGCCTCCCCGCCCTCGCTCACGACTCTCCGCATCCCCTCCAAGTCCACCGTCGGCCTCCTCCGCCTCTCCCTCGGCACCAGCGCGAACCCAGGGCTCACCGGACTCAATCCGATCGAGAACCCGCTCAGCGCCGCCGGGCCGGGCACCGTGCCACCGCCCGGCGGGTTCACTGGCGCCGCGAGCGTCGTCCGCCTCCTTCTGCTCGTGCTGCCGCCTCCAAGGGGCGACCCCGCGCCTACGCTCTCGGCGGTCCCGTAGGACGAGCGTGAGCGGTGCACCAAACCCGATCCCGCCCCTTCTTCGACCTGCGATTCCCTGCGGAGCCGCCGGGCGCGCGGCGTAATGGGCGCGGGCGGTGCGACGGGCGCGGGTGGTTCGGTGATCCAGCGGCGGTGCTGCTCCGGATCGGGCGCTGGGTCGGGTTGGACAGTGCCCAGACGGATATCCTCGCTGTGCGACCGGGGCGTGCGCGAGCGACCTGGCTGGGGAGGGTGCATTGGGAGGGGCTCGTCGTCCTGCTGCGCGTGCTCGTCCTCGGAGTCGGCTTCGGACTCACCCTCACCCTCACGGTCGGAGTGGAGGAGCGGGACGGACTCGTCTTCGTCCTCGTCCTCCGCGGCGGTCCACGCTCCGATGTCGATGCTGTACCCGCCCGCGGGCGGGAAGCTCACGATCCCCACGCCCGCAAGCAGGATGACGATCCCGACGAGGACGAGGATGAGCTGCTTATTAGATAAGACGGAGAATTGGTCGAAGTATACCAGGCCGTTGAAGATTGATGAGAGATTGTAGAAGCAGAATGCCACTGTAGGAGCACAGAGCGGGGCTCAGTGGGCGTGCGAGATTAGTTAAGAGGTAGACTCACAGGGACAGACGACGGTCGGATCAGCCAGGACCAGACTCTTGTGCATGTACCAGAGCTGCAGGAGGGCACATACACCCAAGCTCAGTAGCAGCAACCAAGCCTGCCACCTCCAAAATTGGTTGTCCCCACCAAAGGTGAGCATTAGCAGCTCAACGCCGCTCTTGGCGAACAGGAGGCACATGCCCGAGATGATGCCAGAGAAAGACGCATAAGAGCCGGCCAGGTAAAGCGGCGTGCGTGTTGACTTAGTCGTGAACGATATTGCAGTAGATATGATGGATTGGCTGCCAGATGGTGAAGGTGACTTGGAGCGGATGTAAGACCGAGGTCGCGGCTTGCGGTCAATAAGGGGTGTCCGTTCATTGCGGTCCACTGCGTTCGTCGCTGTGGTACTGGTGGTAAGGATGGAAGGTTGTGACGTTGGGAGAACGAGCGGTGAGAGGGGCGGAGAGACGTCGGGTAGTGCCATTCGACGCCGGTAAGAGTACTCAGATATGTGAGTCTGCACACAGTCAGTTTACGTCAAGCGAACAAGGAAGCGAGGACACGTACGACGGCCAGCGAGACAACGGTTACCATGCCTAGAAGGGAGAAGTACACAATGAAAACAGGGCGATTGAAGAGCATGAGGAGATCCTCGAGGGAGTGAGTGGGTTCGGGTACGATGCCGTAAATCGCAATGAGCACCGCGCCGCCTGCGATGAGCAACGTGCCCAAGAGCATCCATATTGAGAAGACATCCCGAGAAGTATTCGCGCAAAGAACGCGTTCCACAACAAGGAGACCGCTCCAAGGGGCGCAAGGATCACAACGGGGAGCGAGGCGATCTGGAAGATGGACCCGAACAGGTTCGAGGAGATGAATATGGCTGCATGCGCGGATCAGCGTCTACACGTATATCTTTGGAGAGACACCACGCACAGAATCCTAACAGCCAGAGCCTGCACGTACGTCAACAATCGAGCAAGCGCGGAAATGAGGGGCGTGTGCGACTCACGGCCTGCGGTGTTCGACCTTCTGCTGGTCTTCGGGGAGCTGCTGGTTGAGGACATGGCTCTTACGCTGGACGGTAAGGCCGAGGGACTGTACGAAGGACGCAAGGAGGCCGACTGTGATGCCTACGGGGATGGAGATCTGGGAGTCGCTGTCGAACTGGGCGGCCATGGCATGAAGCCAGTTCGCTGTAAACACGCGCGACGCGGACGGCGCGACGCCACCAGCCCTCGGTTTCCTGGTTTGGAAGCCCTCACGTGCTGCATCCTCCTTTCAAATTCCGATTCCGCGCCGGCGCTTCCATCCCGAACGCGACTTGAACGCGACGCGCCACTCGCGACTCAGACGCGTCTGCACTGTGCAGTGTCTCGACGCCGCTCTGCTTGGATATTGTCTCCAGTAACGCTGTACTCATGGATCCCAAACTCTTCGATGAACTGTTCTCTGAGCCCTACGGCCCTTATTTGGATAGCGAAGTGCTGACCGATGTCTGCAAGAGTGTCCCGTCCAAGATACTTGGTCTCACAAGTCTCATGCTGGAGTGCGGAGGAAAGCCCATCGGGTAAGCCGAAAACGCAGTATCTTGAACTGCATGTGCAAACCCGCTACATAGCCTGAATCAATCCGAGAAATATCAACCTGAATACCAGGAGTCTCGAGTCTCCAAGCACGGAGTCAAGTTCCGCGGAGTGCTGACGATCGAGAGACTAGACTGGCTGCAGCCACTCGCTAAGAAACGCCTCAACAAAGACATCGTCCTACGCCATGTTACCGTGAGCCACAACGAGGGTAGGCGGATGCCTCGCGCCGGTGAAACACCTCCGCTAGAGCACTTGTACCTGAGGAATGTGCCCAACCGCCGAATCAAAGTCATAATACAAGGAGTGAAGCATCTACCCGCCCTATATCTATCCCAAAGTAAAGCTGCCACACCTGGTTCACCCGCATCGCTAATTAACCGCTATTGGCAGGGGACCTCCTAAATGGGTTATGGATGCCATCCGAGGACAGGTTCGTTTTACTTATCTGTACCCTCTCAGCGACTGATTCTCTCCAGGCATCGGTATTACGAAGTCCTCTCGATGGATGTCCGCACATATGCCGATAGTCGTAAGGTACGTGTGGCTGTCTTGCCTCCGCGCTTCTAATCTCATATACCCTCGACGCAGTACTTTGGACGTTTCCGCACCCTTAGGACCCTCGAACGCATTGTCAAGATCGACGATAAGATCAAGCGCGCCCGCGGCGAGCCTCAAACTCCGCGGGACGAACGCACCCCAGACTGGTTCGCCAAGATGTACAAGAAGTACCTTGCGAACCCGGCCATGGCGCGTCAGCGCCGCATCGTCTGGAATTCAGATGATTCCGATGTCGAGGAGGACACAGAGGGGAAGTTAAGGAGGGGGCGGGAGCATGTCCTGAGGCACGTCTCCACTGCGGAGGTGCGCTCGCTGATGGCAACGCATGCGGAATGGATCCTCGGGGACCAGCAACAGAGGAAGCAGAACAGGATGCTAGATCTAGACGTGTGGGCGAAGTGGGTGCGAACGTCAAAGAATGCGCGGATACACGCATGGCTGGATAGGGAACCGGGAAAACCAGACGTCGGCGTCAAGTGGGGTTGGTTCGACGACGAGGATCCCAGCGGGCCGCTGAGCGAAGATGAGCTCGAAGACGAAGAACCACCGGAGAGGCCGCGCTCCAAGAGGAAGTCGAAAGCAAAGGTCTGTCTCATCTTCTGCCGGAATGGTCCAGTCCATGTATCTCATAACGAAGGACTAGGCTCCCCTGCGGCAAGGCCGCCTGACCGCCTCGAGCTTGGGCGTCCCTGCGCCGGTGGAACGGCCCCTCCCCCACCCAGAAGAGGAAGAGGAGGAGTCAGGCAACATCTACGACGATGACTTCTCGCCGAAGTCGTCGGCGCCCGCTTCCGACTGGGAGTCAGACGAGCCCCTTCCATGCCGCCCCGGAAGTCCAGTCAGTGCTGCTATTGCCAGGCTCATCCCCTCCGCCCTCTACCACCCGCCTGTGCTCCCTGACTCGTCGTTCGTCTGGGTCTGTCCTGTGAAAGGCTGCGACTACGAACTGCCTCTTCTTGAACTCAACGAGGAACATTACCGCCACCTCACCTTAGAAGACATCCAGAGCTTCAAGGAGGGTAGGTGGACGTTGAGTGAACAATGGGTGCAGCGCGCGTTCTTGCAACTTGTCTCGAAGCACTACGATGATCACATGGATGGCTTAGGCGTCGTCTTGCATAAGCATGGGAATCAGGTGAATACTTGCTCTGAATCCGTGTGCTATAGTGTGGACTGACACCGTGGCGCAAGACACATCTGGAGTGGAAGAATCCCAGACACCATCCACCTTCGCCGACAAGGACTCGGCGTCCGATACTTCGGCCTGATTCAGACGAAGAAATCAAAGTAGAGCAGCAAGACTGAATGACAAAGCCATCATACCGGGGATGGCACATCTTACAGGTATCTATGAGTTCACAGCACTATCGCTCACGCAATTGGATGAGAGCAAAAAGACAAGCAATGCTATTGTACAATACTTTGCAATGATGTATGAATACAAGGCTCGTATGCTAGTTCTACACTTCGGTCCGTCCTATTTGATTATACACTAAACCCCGAGATACACGGTCACCGCCCCACAACGTACGCGCTCAGTCCATCTCCTCAATCTCGATGTCGTCAATGTCGTCGTAGTCGACGTCCATGTTATCCGCGCTCGCCTCGTGGTTGGGCACGATCTGGAGGCGGTTGTGCGGGCCGTCGAAGTGCACCTTGATCGTCTCGCCCTCGCGCACGCGGTCCCCAAGGATGAGCATGGAAAGCGGGTTGAGGAGCTCATTCTGAATCGCACGGTTCAGCGGGCGTGCGCCGTACATGGGCGAATACCCGATCGAGACGAGGTACTGTTTCGCGGCGGGCTCGAGGTCGATGGCCATCTTGCGCTCCACGAGGCGGTCCTGCACCTCCTTGAGCCGGAGGTCGACGATCTTGAGGACGTTCTTCTGCGAGAGCGTGCGGAAGATGACGATGTCGTCGATCCGGTTGATGAACTCGGGCGGGAAGTGCACGCGGATCGCGCCCATGACGAGTTCGCGCGTCTCGGGCCTGACGGGGCCGTCGCCCATGTCGTTGAGGAACGTCGCGCCGAGGTTGCTCGTCATGATGATGACGGTGTTCCGGAAGTCGACCACGCGGCCTTGGCCGTCCGTGAGCCGTCCGTCGTCGAGCACCTGCAGGAAGAGCGTAACGAACTCGCGCGAGGCCTTCTCGATCTCGTCGATGAGCACGATCGAGTACGGTTTCCGGCGGATGTACTCTGTGAGCTGGCCGCCCTGGTCGTGGCCGACGTAGCCCGGAGGAGCACCAATGAGACGTGCGATCGAGTGCTTCTCAGAGTATTCGGAGCCGTCGATACGGATCATGGCTTCGGGTGAGTCGAAGAGCAGAGTCGCGAGCTGTGAGAATGTCAGTAAGTCACCTTACTCAATACACAGAGGGACAATGACAACTTACCGTCTTGCTCATCAAGGTCTTACCCGTACCAGAAGGTCCTGCGAACAAGAAGCTAGCAATCGGGCGCTGCTCGTTCCGCAGGCCACTCCTGCTGAGGCGGATAGCATTCGCGACAGACTTGACCGCCTCCGGCTGCCCCACAACCTGCGCGCCCAATATCTTCTCCATCCGCAACAACTTCTCCTTCTCCGTGCTCATCAGCCGTGTCACAGGGATATTCGTCCACTTCCCGACGATCTCCGCGATCTGCTCCGGGGTGACGGTGTCCGTGCCCCCGCCCATCGCGGCGTCCTCCTCCGCCTTCTTCGCCTCGAGCTGCTGGAGACGCGCTTGAAGGTCGGGCAGGGCGTAGTAGCGCAGGTCGGACGCGGTCGCGAGGTCGTAGCGACGTTCGGCTTCGTCCGCCTTCGCTTTAAGCTCGTCCATCTTCCGGCGGACGTTCTGGATCTCCTCGCCGCGCGCCTTCTCCGCTTCATATTGCGCCTGGAGGGGCTGAAGTTGGTCGCCGACGTCGGCGATGGCTTTGCGTGCGAGGGCGAGGCGCTCCTTGGAAGCTTCGTCCTTTTCGCGCTCGAGCGCGTGGATCTCGACTTCGAGCTCGAGCTTGCGGCGCTGAAGCTTGTCGATGGCTTCAGGCGCGGTTTCACGCGTTACGCGGACACTACAGAGCGTAATCAGCATCAAAATTGACAGTAAGCTAATGTTGAGACGACGTACCTTGCACAAGCTTCATCGACAAGGTCGATAGCAGAATCGGGCAGCCGTCTTGACGTGAGGTAGCGGTGGGCGAGGGTTGCCGCTTGAATGAGAGCACCGTCGAGGATACGAACGCCGTGGTGCACCTCGTACTTCTCGCGGATACCACGGAGGATACTGATCGTCTCAGGAACAGATGGCTCGTTGACGAGCACCTGCGCGAACCGCCGCTCGAGCGCCGGGTCCTTCTCGATGTATTGCCTATACTCCGCCAGGGTCGTCGCGCCGATGCACCGAAGCTTGCCACGCGCGAGGAGGGGCTTGAACAGGTTTGCAGCGTCCATGCCACCGCCCTCCGAGCCGCGGCCGGCCATGATGAGGTGAAGCTCGTCAATGAAGAGGATGATACTTGTGCCCTCCTCGGCGGCCTTCTCGACTTCGTTGAGGACGGCCTTGATGCGCTCTTCGTACTCGCCCTTGTACTTTGCGCCGGCCATGAGCGCACCCATGTCGAGCGAGTAGAGGCGGCCGAGAAGCGAAGCGGGGACATCGCGGTTGACGATACGCTGCGCGAGACCTTCTGCGATGGCGGACTTTCCTACACCGGGCTCACCGATGAGGACGGGGTTGTTCTTTGTCCTAGAGGAGAGTAGTTAGTATGCGGTTCTTGATTGGTATATGCGTGTCACTTGCCGTCTGCACAGGATGCGGATTGCTCGTCGGATCTCGTTGTCACGACCAATGACGGGATCGAGTTTTCCCTCCTCAGCAAGGGCGGTCAGGTCTTGTGCGTACTTGCCAAGCGCGTCGAAGCCCTGCTCCGCGTTCTTGCTGTCGACGCGCCGGTTGCCGCGCAGCTGATCAATCGCGGTCTTGAGGGAGGCTTCGGTGAGACCAGCCTCCTTGAGGACAGGTTGTAATGACGACTCTTTGATGATGGCAGCAAGTAGGTGATCCTGCGCGATGTACGAGTCGTGCATGGTCTTGCGGAGGCTCTCTGCCTCGCGGAGGACCTTGAGTGCTTGGCCACTGAGAGTGATCTCATCTGGTGGTGGGGATTGTGTGGGTAGGCGAACGATGAGTTTCTGAAGTCCGCGTTTGACTATCGTCTGTGAGGACAATGTCAGTGGCTCTGCATCGAGATGACGCGCTGTCCGAAAAGTACTTACAGGGTCACCGCCCGCCTTTTCGATGACGGACTTGAAGAGTGAGCTACTTTGGGTCGTGGAGCCGAGACCGCCAGGAATTGCATCGCCAGCGCCCTCGTTAAGAAGTGCGAAGGCAATGTGCGCCGGATAGACTGTGAACACGAGTCAGTGATAATTCGATACAATGGGACCGGAGTGGCATACCTTGGGCGTTGGCATAGTCTTTGGCCTGCTGAATAGCAGCGGCCAAGCTCTCCTGGGTCTTGTCGGTGAAGTCCATGCTCGAAGCCATAGTGTTCGTGCAAGTCGTGAAAGTCCGTGAACGATTGAGAGGTGAAGATGGGCGGCGGGGAGGCAGACCCAAGGCTATATACACCCTGGCCGCCTCGCGCGTGGAGGTTCTCGAATGGGCGCAGACGTTGCACCGAGCATCTGGTCCGCTCTCCAGTCGCCCCGAATGAGGCAGAACGTTCGACGCCCCTCCCAATCCGGCCAGTGATGTCACTCAGTACCCCGCCACCGACGCGTCCCCGAACCGCTCCGAACCAGGCCCCGGGAACCCCCAGCTGAACCGGTTCGCTTGCCCCGGATCGGCGCACACACCTCGCCGCCGTCACCAGCGTTGTCCTTCGACCGCCATGCTCGCCCGACGCCTCCCGCGCGTCGCCCGCCCTCTCGCCCGCCTCGCGTCTTCGGCGGCATCCTCCAACACCCCCGTACCCGCCCACGAAGCCCCGTCAAAGGAAGCGGTCATCGAGCAGGCTCCCAACTACCCAGCAACATGGTCCACCAGCCAGCGACCACGCCCCCAGGGTCGCTCAGGCCCTCGCTTTGAGCAGACCAACATGGGTCTGCAGCCGAATCCTCTCAGCGCGATGCAGATGATTGCTGAGGAGCCCATTCGTGTCGTGCATGGCCGTAAGGCTGTCTGTGATGGCGGTACGTTCCTTGCATGCGCGATGTTGTATGCTTGCATGACCGGTTTTATCATCTTAGGAGGAGGCCCTCTCGGTCATCCAAAGATCTTCATCAATCTTGTACGTGCCCTTGAACTCCTGCGAACTTCCTGCTGACCCCGTGAGCAGGACAAGCCTGGTGCGAAACCGTGCGGGTACGTCAACTCTGACAGAGTAGATCGCATTTCTCGCCCATCTGATCCACATTTCTACTCCCTGTCTTTCCTAACAGATACTGGTGAGTTTCAGTACACTCATCATTGCTTTATGACCTCATGTTATGCCATACAGCGGTCTGCGCTTCGAGCAGGCACCGCACCACGGGCACGAACATTGATTCAACTCGTCTAAGCGGAGCCTGGCATCGGCGATGGTCCAGGCGTGTATAATCTTCTAGAGAGGAATTGCATATATCGTGTCGTGCGCCCGCCGTGATGCTTACACAGAGTGCGATGCTTGTCTACGAAGCGACTGAGACCCAAAGGGTCGAACCATACCGCACAGTCTCGACATCGTGGTTCTCTTCCCGTATCAAATTGGTGTCGCACAGCGTCGTATTCTTCCCAAACCCGGTGGACATGTTCTTGATCAGCGCAACGGTAGCACTTGTCGTAGGTGACAAAGGCAACGTCGTTTATTCTGTCCGCGAAGGACAAGAGTTTACTCTTTGAACATTTACATATATTGTTCTGCGTGTCACCGGGTATGCGTACAGGGACAGGTCTTACAAACATTACTGGACACACACGACAACAGGTATTGACTACAGCAGTGGAGACGGGGAAGACGGTTGTGCATTGGCGAACTGGTCGGCGATGGTGCAGACGGCGACTGTGACAGAACAGGGTGGCGGCTGACAACGATGGATCGTTCCGAGTCTCGGAATGAATAGCAATGTGTATACGAAGGGGGTCGTTTGTCTCATAGCGTGTATGGTCGTGCCTGGGTATCGACAGCTGATGTCTTTTCGACAGGCGTAGGGGGCACGGACTCGCCGCGCCGCTTGCGCCTCCAGAAGCCAGCGTTCGGGCCTTTCATGATGAACGCCAGGGTCCATCGCGACAGCCCGCGCAACGAGTCCGGACGGTGGATCGCCGCGGTCAGGATAGTCGACAGCGAAAGTACGAACGCGAGACTGTGGGGTGCCAATGAGCGTTCTACGCCCTGTAAGCCCGTCTGATGTGTAGATGTACGCACCGTTCACCCCATTGCACGCCCTGCGCCCCGCTTCTCACCCACCTCTCCGGCAAGCACGCCCGGATCGCCCTCGGCAGGACGTACAGCGCGATCTCGCCTCTCCTCCGTCCCTGCTCGATCCATATGCTACCCCCGCATACGAGGCTCCCGGCGAACGTGCACCCGAAGGGCCCGTCCCAGACGTCGTGCGAGATGCGCGGGAAGAGGCGCGCGAGGAGGACCGTGCGTGTGAGGCAGACGGCGGCCCAGATACAGGAGACGAACGTGCTGAGGAAAGAGGCGCTGCGGAGGACGGCGAGGAGCGTTTGCATGAGTTTGGAGGGGCGGAGGAGGGTGCGCGGACGGGTGAGCAGGATGGGCAGGAAGTGCACCTGCGCGCAGGTAAGTCAGTGTGCACGCCTTCGATGCGCTGCCGTGGTGAGCTTACTGGGAGGTATATGGCCATAGCAGATGCGAATGCCTGCGTGCCTCTGAGCGCGGTGTTCTTGCTACAGCTACCGCCAGAGGCGTTGGCGTGTACGAGCTCGCACGGTGTACCACCGATTCCATCCCGGCCCTTCACGCCGAGTTCCTTCCATACAGCAGTGGCGTCAGGCCCGCCGCGTGCGGGCAAGCGAGTTATGTCCCCCCATGCTGCTGGATACCCGAGGTCTTGCGACAGGGAGGATAACAGGTCCGGCTGTACGGAGTGATGGCGCCTGTATGACCAAGTTCCGGAGCGCAATGCACGCATTGCGGCAAGGATGCGGGGATCGATGTTCGCGACGGTCATGATCCTGTTGTATGTTGCAAACCTGTCAACGACTGTACGACGGCGGGTACACTGAAAGGATGCACCATTTGTTGTACGAGCGTGGTAGCCTGTACGATGGTTAGTTCAGCGACATAACACAGGGAAGGAATCGACGTCGGTTGACCTTTCCGGCTGGTAGAAGAAGCACCACATGATCCTTCAGGCGGCACAGCATTGAGCGTCGAACATAACAGGCGTTTAGTTCACGAACCTTGCGCTGCTCGCCCAGAATACCAATGCGTCCAGCCGCATACTGAGCAGACGCCTGCGCCGCATTGCAGCTTCCTTTCCGTGGACACTGTCGTTCTTCTCGATCACTTCGCAACCTTTTTGTATGGTAACCTGGGCTAGGGCGTCCATGGCGCGGACCAGGAGTAAGAGAGTCAAGTCAAGGGTGATGGATGGGCGACCTGCGAATGGCGTGGGTTTTGAAGAAGAGCTGGGGGATAGAGGAGGGGTGAATGGTATAGCTATGCTCGCCTTCGCTGAGGCAGGCGGGGGGCGTCTGCAATGAAAGAGTGTGATGGCCATGGCGGCCGAAAGGACATTGGCAAGGAATGTCCTATGCGACTCCTTCAACAAAGCCAGCCATCCGACAGCCTTCGCTCGCGCGGGCCCACATATCGAATCGCCTTCATCCGTCCTTGGACTGCCTTGCTCCGCCAGAAGATCGAACACGTCCCGCAGGACCGCACCGCCACCCACGCCCGCAGTCATAGCGAAAGCAAACCCCGTCACCCCCAGTTCGCGCCCCAGTATCTTCCCCAGACGCGTCAGGCCACTCCTCCGTGCCCTCTCACTGGTTAGAAATGGTACCAAAGCGGGACCGAGCGAGAGGGAGATTGAGAGCGCGTAAGTCCGCAGGGCGATCTGCAGCGGGTGGTCGTTTGGGATCGAGTGCAGGTATTCCCCCAGTGTATTCGGCAGCGCGAGCAGCTTGTGCTTTAGGTCGCGCGGGGGGCTTCTGCGGACATGATTGACGGTGAGGTCGAGGAGCAACCCAGGACAGCGGCGAGGAGGTGGACGCGTTCACGGTGGGTAGCGGCATGTTGGCGGCATGATCGAGTATACACGGGCGTCGGGCGTCACGTAAGTTCCTAGGTTCCCATGTGATTCCGGACCCCGGTAACAACGCGCTGCAGGGCCCAGGCCATGCAGTGAGTAACCTTGAGAAGGCAGTTGGAAGGCAGCATCTGGCAGCATATGCAGACAGCTGCAGAAGATTGGTACTTAGAGGTAGAAGATCGACCTAGGGTATCTGTAACAGAATCTGTACAACAGGCGAGAACAGAAAACTCCGATCAGTCCCAAGCTTGTTCCATGGCAGACCTCATTCGATGTAGCCAGAGGCGTGATTACCAAGTATGCCCTTTATCGTTATTCACTGGCACCAAGGGGCGCCAGGGTGGACTGTTCGACAGCAAGGGAGCTTGAACTCGGTGCCGTGGGCGAAGTCGGCGCGTAGCTCCAGAAGTCGAGTGCCTGTGCATGATCTGATATACCCATCCCAGCTTTGAACTCGCCAAGAAGATTGGCGGCGTCGAGGATCTCGAGAAATTGCGCGCGTGAGTCTGGGAACACGAACGTGCCAAGGATCTCGGAGCCCTGCGCAGGAGCGAAATGAACATTAGTAGATGAAAGGACAACATATATTGTGCAGAGACATACGTGATCTCGGACGATCCTCGCGATATAGTCTCTTGGAGGGTGAATGGGGCGCACGCCCGCATCTTCTTCGAGTTCCCTCTCCAAGGATGATGACGAAGGCACTTCGTGTTCGTCTGCTTTGACTTCACCCTTGCTCTCTTCTTCATATGCTCCCTCTTTCTCCTCCTCGTCTTCGTCCTTCTCAGAGTGAAATCCAAATTCAAACCACCGCTTCCACAACTCCAGTTTCCTCCCGTCCCTCCCTATCCTTTTGAGCACCGTTCGACACCTCTCCCAGTCCCCGTCATCGCCTATCCATACCTCCGCTTCCGCCTTCTCGTCCTCGCTTTCTGCACTCTCCGCTACCGATGGCGGCCGCGTTGCGCCAGGCACATCCTGCACCAGGTCTAGCGCAAGCAGTTCTCCCTCCACCTCGCCCTCTGCTTCGCCCTCCCGATCAGCCCGCTCCGCGTCCGGCTGCGCGCCCTGCCTCCGCACGCGCACCATCAAGCGTACCCACCGCCGCCGGCGCACCCATGCCCCAGCGCTGAGGGTGCCGATCTTGGGATGCCAGCGGCCGGAGCGAAACGACCACGCGTACTCGAAGCCGTCGTGCTGGACGAGCCCGTCACCGCGCATGTCAATCATCCAGGCATGTGAAACCCAGCGCCATGTGCCATCAGGGAGAGGATAGGACGCGAGAGAGACGGTTGGCTGGGTGCGCCAGGCGCGTTTCGAGGGTCTGGGTGTCGGGAGGGTGAAGGCAGGTGGGTCGAGCGGGAGGAGGGTCTGCGGCGAGTAGCAGGGCGTGGATAAGACGGTAATGCTGTGTGCAGTGTGAGACCCAAATGCAAGTTGTGACCGAGCTTGGCTTACCCGCGTTGGTTCTCGTAGAGCACTGCCCACCTGTACACTGGCGCATCTGAGTCTGCACCTTCTCCTGGCTCCCTCAGCAACTCGTCGTGCAGCTCCACCAGACCGCCCTCAATAGCGGAGCCTCTGAGCGTAGGATAAATAACCTCTTGCTCTGCATCGTAGCCCTGCCGTTCGTCCTCCTCGTGCCTCACTCTCTTCTTGTCGTTTCGTTTTGAACGGGCGCGGTTCCACGAGGGCGAGAGGTGGAAGAAGTGATGCTTGGGCGAGAGGTACGCGCGAGCCTCTTCTCTCGTTTCTAGGTCATCCTCCGTGTGCGGCGGCGGGGGCTTGCGGAGGGAGGACGGGCGAGCGGACGAGGAGGTCATGGTCATCGCGGAATCTGCACGGCGGTGTTACCACCAGGTACATCTTATCGACGAGCGGCAGTCCGATCGATAATAATAAGCCCCGATTAGGCATTACGGGTTTACGATCACTACGGCCACCCCCGCCCCACCTCATAACAGTCTGTCGGTTCCCCGGTGCGCGATCAACAACCTGACCTCTGCTCGTCCATTCATTGTCTGGCTGTGCTTCACTGGACCATAGGTTGTCCGTTCTCTGCCGGTATGTTTCGCTTGTGATAACTCTGCCATCAGGTTGTGTAACAACTGCCAGGACTTCAATGGCCTTACGGTCAATCATCCTACAATGGACATACCGACCTTGTTATGAGCGAGTATCGCCCACGAAGCAGCAGCCTGGCTATGGTCACGGTCGCAGGCGATTTTGCGCAAGACCACTGTCAGTCTGCCCTAAACACAGTCCCAACTCCGACAGTGGGTGGTCTAAGTCGCACTGCGCACGGTAACTTGACGACTCGCTGGCACTCACCTCCTACCACCGATCACCCTGCCCACTCCCTAATCCACCTTCTACTCAGCACGATCAACACCATGCTCAAACAGCACCCAGGGATCGTACTCACGCTCTGGTGGGTTCCGGGCCACCACGACATGGCAGGCCATGAGCATGCCAACCAAGAAGCGAAGAAGGCAGCGCGAGGCAGCAGCAGCTCCGCGGTCAACCTCCGAGTCCTTGCTGGCTCACGCGGACGAGCGAGAGGGCAAGCAAATAGGCATTGCATGCCTACTTGCGCGCCCTCTCGCTCGTCCGTCTGCCAGTATTTGCCTTCTTACCAGCTCGCTTGCCCGCCCACTCTTTCTCGCCTGCGCCCATCTTCGCTGTCTCGCCCACCTGCCCCCGCTCGCTCACCAACCTACCCGCATGTTCACGCACACCCGCCTGCTTGTCCCCGGTTTCTATTGTCCGCCTGCCCACTCTCGCCCACTTATCAACCCGCCAGCAACCCGCCCGCGTTACCTCTTGCGTACGCTCCCGTTTTCCCACGCTCCCGTTCGCCCGCGTTCCCGCTTGCCCGCGCTTCCTTTCACCTGCACTCTCGCTCGCTCATCTACTCGTCCCGTTCGCCTGCTTACATTGTCCACCCACCCACTTGCTCGCGCTCGCCCAGCTGTCCGCTGGCCGGCGTTCAGAGGCTGTCTCGTTCGCGCTTTCTCTCGCGCTCGCCTGCCCACCGTCCTGTTCGGCAGAATTAGCCTCCGAGTCGCTGGCGACTTCAAGCACCGCACCTGCGGCTGCTCTTGGCTCAGCAATACTGATACTGACAGCTCCCGGTGAGTCCACTGGCGGGTCAGGCGTAGGGTACGATTGTCGGAGTCCATGTTGTATCAAAGATGTAGTCGTTATTAGCCGAATACATCGCGATTCAATTTCCATCTATTCCGGGTGATACGAGCGCTCAGTGTGGCCAAGTGAGGAGCGCACTCGTCCTGTCAGTGGCCGACGACGGACTATCGGGCTAACAATAGACTGCTCAAGCTAAGATAACCCTGTTTAGTTACTTACTAGCCTCGCATATCCTAACGGACGATGGTCGGGCGTTGTACTTCTGACGCAAGTTAATCAGCGACTCCCGGCCTTTTGATTGTCTAACAGCCTGTTGTAGTATGACCGAATATCTACTGGCGAAAGCCGACCCATTCCAGCCACATCATCAGTCTGTTAGTTCTGTTAGTTCTGTTAATCGATGCTTTGGCTATGTCAGGTCGCCGTCGGTCTGATGCCAATTTTGCGATGGTGAGTGGGGCGATCATGATGCGACGGCGGGGACAGAGTCCAAGGTTAGGGTCGCTGCTCCCGCAATCACATGACGTCAGCGGGGCAGATTTGGGCGGGGCGTTATCTAATCTAAGCGCCGCCACCATGTTTCGTCGTGCACTCACTGCCGCGCTGCCCAGGGCGTCCTTCGCGGCGTCCAGACTCTCCTCCCAGCCCGCCCGCCATGTCCTCCCTGCTGCCTCACGCGCCCCGCGGTCATCGACAGGGCGCAGGACATATGCTGCAGCCTCGACGCCCCGCTCATGCCCACAATGCTCGGCGCCGCTCACGACACCTCTACCGGTCTGCACGAAATGCTACTGGATCTCAAACATACCCGCCGAGATGACCTACCATGAGATGCTCGGCGTCCCATACGAGCCAAATCCCTTTGTTGTGGATACTGTAGCCATAAAGCAAGAACTCAGGCAACTGCAGACTGTCGTGCACCCCGACCGCTGGGTGGGCAAGGAGCGGGTGCGTACGCGTTCACGCCGGCATTGCGGCCGAGTGCAATTACTCATGTCCTACTGGTTGCGTGTCTATAGGTCAAGCAAGACGCGGCAGCAGTCATGTCTTCCCGGGTCAACGAGGCGCTCCACCGTCTGTCCAACCCCCTCCGACGCGTTGAGTACATCCTCCAGCGCGAGGGCTACCCCACCGGCGAGAGCGAGAACCTGGAGGACCCAGAGATGCTTATGGAGACGATGGAGATGCGCGAGCAGATTGAAGGTGCGGAGTCGAAGGAGGATATCGAGCAGGTCCGCGCGGCCAATGCGCGTACGTGCATATGTCATCGTCGCTTGCATGGCTGGAATGCTGACAGGTCGTGTGCAGAGAGATTGGAGGAGACGATGCAAGAGGTCACAGAGCTGATTGGCCGAAAAGACTGGCCTGCGGCGAAGGTTGCAGCTATCAAGCTCAAGTATCTACAGGGCATCGAGAATGCTGCGGAGGCGTGGCCACATCCACTAGGAAGTGACCACTGAGCGATCGTATTCTATCTCAGTAGGGTACATGGATAACCAATCCTCGATTTTACACTCTGCTTCAGCATGACCGTCACAGTAAGTTCTGCATGACATTGCCTTGGTGTATGCAGCGTGTATGCAGCATGACTTCACACCCGAATGTGCCCTTGCTATTCTCGCGAGACTCCAGGTTTTGCAGGCACATGAGCACTTAATGAATGCTGGCCATCTGACCCATGACTTCCTAACCCGTACTCAGCCATTACATGTCGCCGAAGCTATCACACAGTAAGATCACCATGGCGTACTACCGGATTACAAGACATTCGTCCTGCTTCATGGTGGTCTGTGCCATGGGTGTGAGTCTTCCAAATCTCGTGTCTGTCCAATCATATCTGAACGTTTACGCCTCCCTAGCTATCTTCGAGTCCCTATTCCCCTTCGCCGCGAGGTATAACATGCGACTCGTCGCGCTGAACGCTCGGGACTACCGCGGCTTCTCGTCCTTCAACGACTCAGAGCTGGCTGCGTTGGAAAGTCCAGACCTGCAGAGCCAGCGGTCCGTGGTGCGAGCTTGTGGGCGGGAGCTCGCTGCATTCCTCGTTTGGTTCATCGAGCATGAGAAGCTTCCACCGTTGTCTGGGTCAACGGAGAATGGTGCGGAGCGTGGCGGCGGGATCTCCGTGCTCGGGTGGTTGTTTGGTAGCGCATCTTCATTGTCGTAGGCGGGTGCGCTTCCGGAGAAGGAGCGTAACTTATTTGGTGCATGTCCGCGGAAGAGCTCACAAGTACGACGGATCCCGCTGCATTAGCACACTCGACACTCGCCTTCACGCGGGTCGACTCTCAAGTATATGAGGAGAACATGCAGGCCGCGCTGTGGGATAGGTCGGTCTGGCCGGAGGTGCGGGTCGCGCTGGTGTGGTGCGACGCGTCGGTGGGCCCGACGATGTTGGCGAGCTGGTATCTGGCGAATATGGTGGCGACGCGGTGGCCGGCGAGGGGCAGGAAGGAGAGTTGGTGATTTGAGGGGGGCGAATCATTTCGTGAGTGCAATATTGCTGAGACTGGGGACTTTACTTCGGTGTCTGACGAGTCTTTGTGTCAGCCGCATCGGGACAAGCCTGAGGATATGGTGCAGCTTCTGGGAAGGACAGTCTGACGAGTACGGATGTCTTCTGCTCGGAACAACTCCAAGAACGGATTGACTGTTGACAACATCTGGGGGGCCAGACCGAAACTAAGCCCCACGATACTGTTCTGAAGGCATCGATGCTTCGTTAGTTCTCGTTGCGTTTGGTTTAACTGCAGCGTTGTTATATCCTGACTACAGGCGCGGCGGCTCCGACGATGACTGGTTGGGAGCAAGGAGTATGTTCACCAGCTCTCGTATGCATCGTGATTGCATGCACTAGGTTCTTGACGCCGCTCTAGTTACTTACTTATTAGCTTGACAGGCACCCCACATAAGGGAATGACTGTAAGTAGCGCTGCATGCGCCGTCTTCACCTGATTCTCATCAGCGCCTGAGTCGAGGCGATATCTCTATCGATCTGCGCGAGGTACGGTGGACCTGCAGGCGGATTGTCGAAACAGACATGCCACTAGCCCCAGTCAACGACGACGGAACGCAGTTGCACTACGAGGATACGGGAGTCCCTCCCGGCTGTCCTGGATATATGACGCTGGTATTGATACACGGTGCCATCTTCAACGGCGGTGAGTAAGACTATACCTTCGTGGCATGAAAATCGTCGCTGAGATTGTCATTAGCAACCTTTAAACTCCTGTTTCCACACGCGGTCGAACATGGCATGCGCCTTGTCGCTGTGAACATGCGCGATTATCGTGGTTCAACCCCATACACTGACTCCGACATTGAAGCCCTTGGCAGCGATGATCCAGAGCGGCAACAGTCAATGATTCGCGCTCGTGGATTGGAGATCGCATCGTTCCTAGTCTGGTTCGTTCGGAAGGAGAAAATCCCTGCATATGCAGCCGATAGTGGTACGGGAGGCTTATCACTGCTTGGGTGGTCTTGGGGAAACGTCGTGACTATGGCCTTCATGGCGCAAGCTTCCGAGCTCTCGAAGGATACTCGATGTCTACTAGACGTGTACATGAGGTCTCTGATCATCCTCGGTGAGCTCCAACCTATTGATAGCTCAATGATCAACCGTGACTATATCTTCCACTGACAGACAGCGCTCGTCAAGGCCTCGGCGTACCAGCAGCCGTCATGGAAGGACTCGACAGCACAGGTAGTGACACCGACATACCACCCGAGCCTGATGAACGCTGGCTCTCCTGGACTGTACACTACGCTCACTCAAAGCCAGTCCTTGACGCGTTCCCTTCCGTTCTCATCGAGGACCTCCGCACGGGTGTTGCACATTCTCCCGTTGCAGCGCCACTTCCTGAACACACGTCATCCAAGAACCGCATGAAACGGGACCTTGACGACATCACTGATCCAAGCGTGTTTGACCGCGCCCAACGACTGTACAACGATGTGGATGCAGTGCTTTACGGTGATAACGTACGCCTTGCTCTGATGAGTGCGTCGACGTGGCCACGTCTCCGAGTAAACCTCATATGGTGCGATACATCTGTACCGGAGACGGTATTCTCCTCCTGGTACCTGGCGAATCGGGTAGAAAAGGACTGGCCAAAGAACGCCAGGAGCGTTAAGGTCGTGCGCTTTGAGAACGCAAACCATTTTGTGAGTTGTCCCATGTGCCTTATCATTTATATTGGCTTCTCAGTTCTCAGTCGCATTGTTGACAGCCCCACTGGTACCAACCAGGGCGAACCATGGAGCTCTTGGCGAACATCGCTTGAGGAAAACGTCGGTCACTCACCTGTGCGAAGGAGTCGCGTAAACCCGGTCTGAGCCATGATTACGCAGTACCCGTGCCGATACTAATGGGGCTTCTTACAGGGTCCCACCGTTCACAAACGCTTTACACACGATTGCCTCCAGGGAAGGAGGTTCGTGAGAGACACCCAGAGAGACGAGCGTGATAACGCTTCAATCGTTGCCAATTTCTGCCCTACTTGCTCGGAGTGTATAGCACGTCACGCAGCAACTACCAATGCCCTCGATGCATCAGTGATGGTGGGTTTGAATGGCTGCCCCTGGCGCCGTTTCCTAGTACATCAAATCATCTGCAATGCCGGGAGATCGAAGCAGAACGCAAGCAATTGCACCAGATGACCTGGACAGACTCTATACACCCAACTTCTCTGTCACGTCGTCGGCTCTTGTGGTAAGCGACAAATTGGAGCTTACCTCGTTCTCCAGCGCTGAACCTGACCCATACATATTGCGCAATGACTTTGACCCCTCATCACCCTCTTCTCCCCTCTTCTAGACTACACGTTCCTGTGCGCGATGCCTCACGCACCTGTAGGTGATGGTGGCATTCAGCTTTACTACGAGGACACAGGGGCTCCTCCGAATTCATCAGACTACACAACGCTGGTGCTCGTGCATGGCGGAGTCTTCAACGGATGTGAGTGTCATCTAGTACCCTACGAAAGTCCTCGTCGGCTCTCCGGAATGAGACATCTCTGCTATCACAAAGAGCAAGGGGCGCTAACACGACCTCAGCGACCTTCAAACCGATGTTCGTACATGCGGCGGACTGCAACATGCGCCTCGTTGCCTTGAACACTCGTGATTACCGCGGGTCAACTCCATACTCATCCAGCGACCTCGAAGCTCTTCGCAGCACGAACCTGGACGAACAGCGAGCAATGATTGATGCACGGGGCCAGGAGGTTGCCGCGTTTCTTGTCTGGTTCATCCGGCAGGCAAACATACCTCTTCGTTCCAAGAACCAAGAGATCACGTCTAGTGGCGGTCTCGCGTTGCTTGGTTGGTCTTGGGGGAACACTATGACGGTCTCATTCCTGGCACAGGCTTCGCGCCTGCCCCAAGAGGATCGTCGTTTTATAGACGATTACTTGTCGGCATTCATTATGTATGGTGAGCCAATATTTACTCTATCCTCCTATGTCTCCTTCACCAACATCTTCAAAGACAGTGCTCGTCATGGTTTGGGCGTTCCACCCGAGATCACGGAAGGACTCAGACGACCAGCGCGTGGCCGAGACGAGACGGTGGACCAGAATAACGTGTTTCAGCATTGGTTGTCCGGGTACTACGTCCATTCGCCTCCGATACTCGATTCTTTCCCCTCTGTCACGCTGGATGATCTTCAAGGAGGTCTTGTCCACCTCCCTATCACCTCCCCGTCCTCCGACTACGAGCCATCCACCACGCGCATGACTCATCAAGAATTCGCCGATGTTACCGATCCTGACGTGGTTAAGCGT
Organism: Fomitopsis serialis; assembly: GCF_022376445.1. Classification (NCBI taxonomy): domain Eukaryota; kingdom Fungi; phylum Basidiomycota; class Agaricomycetes; order Polyporales; family Fomitopsidaceae; genus Fomitopsis; species Fomitopsis serialis. Next base: position 4,732 of record NW_025955364.1, on the reverse strand, counting down.
GCCCATCCGCTCTATCATGCCGTGAACCCAGTCCTATACAAGGAGAACATTCAGGGCGCTTTGTGGAACGCAACAACATGGCCCCACCTGAAGGTGACACTCGTATGGTGTGATATGTCTCCACCGGAGACAGTACTGTCTGCCTGGCACCTCGCAAACCAAGTCGGCACGAATTGGCCTCGTGGTGCTAGGAAGGTTGATGTGCTGCGCTTTCAGGGTGCTAATCACTTTGTAAGTCTTTCCAATAATCAATAGCGTACGCTGACGAAGGACGGCGGCCCGGTTCAGCCCCATTGGGATCAGCCCAAGCGCACTATCAAGTTGTTGTCCAGTATCATTTAGGCACCCATGCCTTGATATCATGCAGCTGAGAATCTCTCAACTTCTGCATTCACAATACAGTGCGCGTTGGGCAACTGGTCACGATTTAACTGAATGTACACTACCAAGCTTCACATGCCAGTGCTTTTGCTACTTGCCGATGTGGTTCTCAAGTCCCCCGAGATCACGTTGAATAGGCTATGTATGCAGACGACGATCCCTCCGAGCCTGATGTGCACGACCGATTTCTTCGCAGCTCTGAAATATATGCTACTAGTGCTCAACCACCATACCTTGTCTTGGCATGGTAACAATTGGCCATGGCACGAGTAGATGTTCGCGCCCTTTTCGCGGAGTTGTCCGTGGTGCCAAGACTTGCACCTTAGTAAGTAAAGCGTTCATAAGTACTAGTGAGCTCTCACGTCAGAACTATGTTTAGGAGCGAGTGACTAACCACCATCATAACGGTGCACAATTTAAGCCGAAGATTGCTAGCAAGCCGGTTGACATTTCACAAGATAGACGATTATCTCATGCCGCTTGCTACTGTTGACGAAGTCGGGACGCAGCTCTACTATGAGGATACTGGAGTACCGGAAAATCGCCCGAACTACCAGACATTAGTGCTCGTACAAGGTGGAATATTCAACGGCGGTGAGCAGTCACTCGAGAAAGGCTACCATCCGATGCTGATTGAAGCTGGTATGTAGCGGTTTACAGACCTCTCTTCGCCCATGCGTCTGGGCACGGTATGCGTCTCGTCACACTGAATATGCGCGACTATCGCGGTTCCACTCCGTACACCGCTTCCGACTTGTCGGCGCTCGGAAGCACGGACCACCGCCAGCAGCGGTCCATGATCCGCGCACGGGGATTGGAGATCGCGACGTTCCTACTACAGTTCATCCGGAAGGAGAACATACCGCCGCCTTCGAACCCTGAGGATTACAACAACAGCCGCGGAGGCGGTCTTTCTCTCCTCGGTTGGTCGTGGGGGAACGTCATGACGATCTCTTTCCTGGCCCATGTCGCGGAGCTACCGGAGAACGATCGCCACTTGCTGGACGCCTACTTGAGGGGCTTCATCATGTATGGTCAGTCTACACGATGTTATCGTGTCCATGACAGATTGGCTCACCTAGGTTTATTGTAGACTGTAGCCGTCACGGGCTCGGTGTCCCGCGTGTAATCATGGAAGGGATGTACTCTCCGACTCGGGATCCTAAGATTCCGGCCGAGGGGAAGAGCGCGGCCTTTGCGCGATGGGTGTCCGGCTACTATGCTCACTCACCTTCCCTCCTTTCCTCCTTCCCGTCTGTGACGCTTGACGAGTTGCGCAAGGGAATCGCCGAGGCGCCTATCAGGGACCCGCCCCCGAACCGTGTGCCCTCTGTGGTCAACATGTCAGCGGAGGAGCTCGCGGAGATCACAGACCCGGCAGTCATCACGCGCTCACACCCTCTCTATTACAACGTAGACCCAGCGCTGTGCAAGGAGAACCTGGATGCTGCGTTGCTGGATGCGTCGACGTGTCCCCGCCTCCGCGTATCGTTGGTGTGGTGCGACATGTCCCCTCCGGAGACAGTGATGTCTACCTGGTATCTCGCGAGGCAGATCCAGGACCTTTGGCCTTCGAACGCGAGGAAGATCGACGTTGTGCGGTTTGAAGGAGCTAACCATTTCGTGAGTAGACCGTTGAACCCCCTTTCAGGTCGCCGAGTCTGATCAACCGTCTTCAGCCGCATTGGGACGAGCCGGACCGTACCATGAACCTCCTGGCCAAATTGATCTGAGTTTGCTCTGCAATCATATCCGCAGGCATCTTGTTGCCAGTCCAGCATCGTAGTGGAAACCTGGACTGCGGAAGGCTTAAATAGTGATACTAATCGTACTTCGTACATCAGTTACGCAGTTTTCTTCCCTCCGTTAGGTTCTTACCTCGATATTTCGGATTCCTCGTCGAGCAAACCTAGATCAAGTCGGAGTCGTATCAACACCGCGCCGCTGGGGCATCTCTGCCGCAGACGCCAGTGCGGTTAGGCGGCCGCTATGTCCCAGCGCTCCTCGACAGCCTAGGTAACGCATCTGGTACGCTTAGAATACATCACTGTGGTCGGAGTCGTCTCGACTATCAAGACTGTGAGTTACGACCTGCCGCTGCCACTCGATACACTTGGGAAACACGCACCGCTACATATGTTGCGAGAGCGATCTCAGGACGAGACATGCCTCCGTTCACCATACATTGTGCACCATTGTTCGGAGACGATTGTTGCGATTTGATACCCGCAGTACTATCACTCGCACGCACCAGCAGTGATGGTATCAAGGCAGCGAACAGGCTATGTTCCCACCTGGACGAGCGCAATTAGGCCGATCCTAGGAGACCAACCCCTGTCAGCCAACTCACTATGCCATTAGCCCCAGTAGACGACAAGGGAACGCACCTATGGTACGAGGATAGCGGTATACCATGGGCCTGTCCGAATTACACGACTCTTGTGCTCCTACACGGTGGTGTCTTCCACGGCGGTGAGCAATCTTGTCTCGACATGCAATTGAGTTGTGCGTGACAAGAATGAACGTCCTGTAGCGATCTTCAAGCCCATGATTCCTTACGCACTGCAACGTGGCATACGTCTTATCATGGTGAACTTACGCGACTACCCCGGGTCGACTTCATATTCCTGGGCCGAGCTGTGTGCACTAAGGAGCACGAAGCTAGAAACGCAACGATCAATCCTGCAACAGCGCGGATTGGAGATCGCCACATTCCTACGCTGGTACATCCTGAACGAAAATATTCCTGTAGCACCCAGTCCTCAGGTAGACCACAACACTTGCGGAGGCGGACTGGCTCTCCTTGCCTGGTCATGGGGGGTCGCTATAGCGATGGCATTCCTGGCACAGGCAGCGACACTCCCGCAGCAAGACAAGTGGAGGCTGGGTTCGTACTTAAAAAGCATCATTTTCCTGGGTGAGTTAGTGAGGTTTCCACGACGAATGAGTTTTCAATGTCTCAGTCCACGCACTGTAATCCAGATGGTAGTTGCCATGCGCTGGGCGTACCGATGCAAGCCGTGGCGGGGTTGTACCATCCACTCCTCGACACGCGGATCTTAGCAAAGGACAAAGGCCACGCATTCCAACGCTGGGTGACAGCATATTACGCGCATCGAATCCCGGAAATCATAACGTTCCCTTTTGCGACGCTAGAAGAAGTGCGCGCGGGTCTTGTCCAATATCCCAGTACAGATTCGTCTTCGGAGCACATGGACAGCGCCGACCGTGTGTTGTATCAAGAGCACGACGAAGTCACTGATTCAGGGGTAGCCGAGCGATCCCAGTTGCTGCATATGAACTTCGGCGAAGCGGTGCACAGGGAGATGGTGCAGTTGGGTATGTGCGACGCGTCAACTTGGCCACATCTGCAGACGAAGCTCGTCTGGTGCGACAAGTCCGTTGCAGAGGTAGTACTGGCTGCATGGCATTTTGCGCGGCAGATGCAAGACTGGCCAGAAGGTGCAAGGAAGGTGGAATTCATCCGATACCGGGGCGCAAACCATATGGTAAGTCGAAGGCCGGGAATTAGTGGATTTGCTCTGACGGTTTGCGTAGCCGCACTGGAACGAGCCTGAGAGGACGATGACGCTGTTGGCCAAGCTCATACGGTGATGCACAACGTATAGAGTGTAGAGCTCCAACGGGGCAGAATGGCCTGTGCAGGTGGATCAGCGATACTCAGTTACCACGTACGTATTGAATACGTACTAGACTCTCAGAACCTATGCCGCGATGTCCCGTCTCACTCACTCACAAAACGCAATTGCTGCACAGAAAGAGCGAGGCGTAGTGTTGAGGATAGCGAATGGTGATGCACTTGGCCAGACATTGGCCAAACACAAGTCTAACGAGTGAACGAGGCTGTCGGAAATTGCCGGTGCGGTGGCGGGCAATTTGACGTCGCTTTAGCCGGGCGGAGGGCGCGGGCGGACAGTCGCTAGCACGGCTTTGTGTCCTTCATCTCCCACCGCCGCCGTCAAAGCAGGCTTGAGTCGTCGACTGCACAGGGTGCTAACACTTCGTGCCCGTACTTGTGAAAGAGCAAGGGCAGGTAGTGCTGCAGGTTAGTCGCGACCCGGGAATGCTCCTGCGAGCAAGCTCAAGCCTGATGCGTCCGCAGATTGGTGTCGGTTGGCTGTCACATATGCGCCTTGCCTTTCTTCTGCCCAGGCGCAGTTTCCTCATGCAAGTAGACCCTGCTAAACGCTTCGCTCTCTCCTCGTCCCCGTCCCTCAAGCGCCCCTTCTCTCGCACCCCCTCGCCGTCCACTCGTCGCCATCTGATCCCGACCAGCGCCCCGGCAAGGTCCCAAAAGTAGAAGGCGACCATCTCCCCTCGTCCTCCAGGT